>NW_028159240.1:0-121632 GCF_964263955.1 Coregonus lavaretus
GGCTTTACATAAGAGAATACACACAGGAGAGAAACCTTATAGCTGTGATCAATGTGGGAAGAGATTCTCTGGTTCAGGAAACCTGGTTGAACACAAGAGAATACACACAGGAGAGAAGCCTTACCACTGCTCAGACTGTGGAATGAGCTTAACCACTTCAAAAGGACTTCGAGTACACCAGAGAACACACACAGGAGAGAAACCTTATTGCTGTGATCAATGCGGGAAGAGATTCTCTCATTCAGGAAGCCTGGCTTTACACCAGAGAACACACACAGGAGAGAAGCCTTTTGGTTGTGATCAGTGTGGGAAGAGATTCTCTCATTCAGGAAGCCTGGCTTTACACAAGAGAATACACACAGGAGAGAAGCCTTACCACTGCTCAGACTGTGGGCTGAGTTGTACTACTTCAGGGGGTTTAAAAGATCACCAGCGAACACACACTGGAGAGAAACCTTATAGCTGTGATCAATGTGGGAAGAGATTCATTCGGTCAGGACACCTGGTTGAACACAAGAGAATACACACAGGAGAGAAGCCTTACCACTGCTCAGACTGTGGAATGAGCTTAACCACTTCACTTGGACTTGTACAACACAGGAGAATACACACAGGAGAGAAGCCTTTTGGTTGTGATCAGTGTGGGAAGAGATTCTCTCATTCAGGAAGCCTGGCTTTACACAAGAGAATACACACAGGAGAGAAGCCTTTTGGTTGTGATCAGTGTGGGAAGAGATTCACTCGGTCAGGACACCTGGTTGAACACCAGAGAACACACACAGGAGAGAAGCCTTTTGGTTGTGATCAGTGTGGGAAGAGATTCACTAAGTCAGGAAACCTGGCTGTACACAGGAGAATACACACAGGAGAGAAGCCTTACCACTGCTCAGACTGTGGGCTGAGTTGTACTACTTCAGGGGGTTTAAAAGATCACCAGCGAACACACACTGGAGAGAAACCTTATAGCTGTGATCAATGTGGGAAGAGATTCATTCGGTCAGGACACCTGGTTGAACACAAGAGAATACACACAGGAGAGAAGCCTTACCACTGCTCAGACTGTGGAATGAGCTTAACCACTTCACGTGGACTTGTACTACACAGGAGAATACACACAGGAGAGAAGCCTTTTGGTTGTGATCACTGTGGGAAGAGATTCACTCGGTCAGGACAACTGGTTGAACACCAGAGAACACACACAGGAGAGAAGCCTTTTGGTTGTGATCAGTGTGGGAAGAGATTCACTCAGTCAGGAAGCCTGGCTTTACACAAGAGAATACACACAGGAGATAAATCTTATAGCTGTGATCAATGTGGGAAGAGATTCACTCAGTCAGGACACCTGGCTGAACACAAGAGAAAACACACAGGAGAGAAGCCTTACCACTGCTCAGACTGTGGCATGAGTTGTACTACTTCAGGGTATTTAAAAGTTCACCAGCGAACACACACTGGAGAGAAACCTTATAGCTGTGATCAGTGTGGGAAGAGATTCACTCAGTCAGGACAACTGGTTAAACACCAGCGAACACACACAGGAGAGAAGCCTTTTGGTTGTGATCAGTGTGGGAAGAGATTCACTCAGTCAGGAAACCTGGCTGTACACAAGAGAATACACACAGGAGAGAAACCTTATAGCTGTGATCAGTGTGGGAAGAGATTCACTCAGTCAGGAAGCCTGGCTTTACACAAGAGAAAACACCACACTGTTGGGTAACCTTTCCACTTCTGTTAGCTCAATCCAGTTAATGGTAGACTAGTGTACACACACCGGAGAGAAGCCCTACAGGGTGAGTTTTGCCACCTCAAGCTTTCTTAATGTGGCCTTCCTTAGTGTAATTTGATGTACTGTCAACAAGGGGTCCACCCTCTGAAAACTTTAAATAACTATCCATTATTTCCAGATTTCTATGAATTGCAATGTGAGTGAAATAGTCTGTGTTTGAATGGTGTGGGCGTACGTACCCCAACAACAGAATGGTGTGGGTGTTTCCCAACAACAGAATTGGTCAGCTCAGAGAAAGCAGGGCGGTAGCTCCTCCCCCTCTCTCTGCAAGTCTATCGTTAGGGTTAAGGCAAGGGCCGTTTAACATGTTGACTAGTTGGGATGTGGTCAGAAAAGTCCCGTAAGTCGCTGCCGTCACAGTCTGTTGACAGATGCTATGATACCAGTTAAGTCTGTTCACCAGAGATTACAGAAATGTTGGCAGGTAGATTTATTTGGTTTGCTTAGCGAGCAAGCTAGAGGGATCTGAAGACTGATAACAATGTCTGAGGACAATTCACCATCACCATGATCAACCCTGACTACCATCCAACTCACCATGATGAACCCTGTCTACCATTCGACTCACCATCACCATGATCAACCCTGTCTACCATCCGACTCACCATGATGAACCCTGACTACCATTCGACTCACCATCACCATGATCAACCCTGTCTACCATCCAACTCACCATGATGAACCCTGACTACCATTCGACTCACCATCACCATGATCAACCCTGTCTACCATTCGACTCACCATCACCATGATCAACCCTGTCTACCATCCAACTCACCATGATCAACCCCGTCTACCATCCAACTCACCATGATCAAACCTGTCTACCATCCAGCTCACCTTATTTTGAAATGACATGATATTGTTTGGCAGAATGAACACAGTGTAGTGAATATTTTCCCAAACTGCGTTACCCACTCCAGTCAGCAGATGACGATGTGAGTCTTTCAAGAGCTGTTTCCTCCAGTGGACAGGACGCTTTTCAAAACAACACAGACTCATCAGCCGCCTCGGTAGCTTGCTAGCAAACAAACAAACCACAACGTTTGCTGCTTCAGTGTTTTTAGATATTTTTCTCAGATGTTACTATGGTATACTGAAGTATAATTACAAGCATTCCATAAGTGTCAAAGGCTTTTATTGACAATTACATTAAGTTTATGCAATGAGTTAATATTTGCAGCGTTGACCCTTCTATTTCAAGACCTCTGCAATGGCATGCTGTCAATTAACTTCTGGGCCACATCCTGACTGATGGCAGCCAATTGTTGCCTAATCAATGCTTGGAGTTTGTCAGAATTGGTGGGTTTTTGTTTGTCCACCCGCCTCTTGAGGATTGACCACAAGTTCTCAATGGGATTAAGATCTGGGGAGTTTCCTGGCCCATGGACCCAATATTTCGATGTTTTGTTCCCCGAGCCACTTAGTTATCACTTTAGCCTTATGGCAAGGTGCTCCATCATGCTGGAAAAGGCATTGTTCGTCACCAAACTGTTATTGGATGGTTGGGAGAAGTTGCTCTCTGAGGATGTGTTGGTACCATTCTTAATTCATGGCTGTGTTCTTAGGCAAAATTGTGAGTGAGCCCACTCCCTTGGCTGAGAAGCAACCCCACACATGAATGGTCTCAGGATGCTTTACTGTTGGCATGACACAGGACTGATGGTAGCGCTCACCTTGTCTTCCTTGCAGGTAACCATGGTTAACAGAGGAAGAACAATGATTTCAAGCACCACCCTCCTTTTTAAAGCTTCCAGTCTGTTATTCTAACTCAATCAGCATGACAGGGTGATCTCCAGCCTTGTCCTCGTCAACACTCTCACCTGTGTTAACGAGAGAATCACTGACATGATGTCAGCTGGTCCTTTTGTGGCAGGGCTGAAATGCAGTGGAAATGTTTTTTGGGGATTAAGTTCATTTTCATGACAAAATGCAATTAATTGCAATTCATCTGATCACTCTTCATAACAGTCTGGAGTATAAGCAAATTGCCATCATAAAAACTGAGGCAGCAGACTTTGTGAAAATTAATATTTGGGTCATTCTCAACTTTTGACCAAGACTGTATATTAACAGCAGGGTTTTAAACACAGTCTGTGTGCTTACTAGTTATTACATGTCATATACAGTGGGGGAAAAAAGTATTTAGTCAGCCACCAATTGTGCAAGTTCTCCCACTTAAAAAGATGAGAGAGGCCTGTAATTTTCATCATAGGTACACGTCAACTATGACAGACAAATGGAGAATTTTTTCTCTCCAGAAAATCACATTGTAGGATTTTTTATGAATTTATTTGCTAATTATGGTGGAAAATAAGTATTTGGTCACCTACAAACAAGCAATATTTCTGGCTCTCACAGACCTGTAAGTTCTTCTTTAAGAGGCTCCTCTGTCCTCCACTCATTACCTGTATTAATGGCACCTGTTTGGACTTATCAGTATAAAAGACACCTGTCCACAACCTCAAACAGTCACACTCCAAACTCCACTATGGCCAAGACCAAAGAGCTGTCAAAGGACACCAGAAACAAAATTGTAGACCTGCACCAGGCTGGGAAGACTGAATCTGCAATAGGTAAGCAGCTTGGTTTGAATAAATCAACTGTGGGAGCAATTATTAGGAAATGGAAGACATACAAGACCACTGATAATCTCCCTCGATCTGGGGCTCCACGCAAGATCTCACCCCGTGGGGTCAAAATGATCACAAGAACGGTGAGCAAAAATCCCAGAACCACACGGGGGGACCTAGTGAATGACCTGCAGAGAGCTGGGACCAAAGTAACAAAGCCTACCATCAGTAACACACTACGCCTCCAGGGACTCAAATCCTGCAGTGCCAGATGTGTCCCCCTGCTTAAGCCAGTACATGTCCAGGCCCATCTGAAGTTTGCTAGAGTGCATTCGGATGATCCAGAAGAGGATTGGGAGAATGTCATATGGTCAGATGAAACCAAAATATAACTTTTTGGTAAAAACTCAACTCGTCGTGTTTGGAGGACAAAGAATGCTGAGTTGCATCCCAAGAACACCATACCTACTGTGAAGCATGGGGGTGGAAACATCATGCTTTGGGGCTGTTTTTCTGCAAAGGGACCAGGACGACTGATCCGTGGAAAGGAAAGAATGAATGGGGCCATGTATCGTGAGATTTTGAGTGAAAACCTCCTTCCATCAGCAAGGGAATTAAAGATGAAACGTGGCTGGGTCTTTCAGCATGACAATGATCCCAAACACACCGCCCGGGCAACGAAGGAGTGGCTTCGTAAGAAGCATTTCAAGGTCCTGGAGTGGCCTAGCCAGTCTCCAGATCTCAACCCCATAGAAAATCTTTGGAGGGAGTTGAAAGTCCGTGTTGCCCAGCGACAGCCCCAAAACATCACTGCTCTAGAGGAGATCTGCATGGAGGAATGGGCCAAAATACCACCAACAGTGTGTGAAAACCTTGTGAAGACTTACATAAATCGTTTGACCTGTGTCATTGCCAACAAAGGGTATATAACAAAGTATTGAGAAACTTTTGTTACTTACCAAATACTTATTTTCCACCATCATTTGCAAATAAATTCATTAAAAATCCTACAATGTGAAATTTTGGATTTTTTTTCTCATTTTGTCTGTCATAGTTGACGTGTACCTATGATGAAAATTACAGGCCTCTCATCTTTTTAAGTGGTGGCTGACTAAATACTTTTTTTCCCCACTGTACATTTGAAGTCGGAAGTTTACATACACTTAGGCTGGAGTCATTAAAACTCGTTTTTCAACCACTCCACAAATGTCTTGTTAACAAACTATAGTTTTGGCAAGTCGGTTAGGACATCTACTTTCTGCATGACAACAATTCTTTACAAACAGAATATTTCATTTATAATTCACTATATCACAATTCCAGTGGGTCAGAAGTTACATACACTTAGTTGACTGTGCCTTTAAACAGCTTGGAAAATTCCAGAAAATGATGTCATGGCTTTAGATGCTTCTGATAGGCTAATTGACATCATTTGAGTCAATTGGAGGTGTACCTGTGGATGTATTTCCAGGCCTACCTTCAAACTCAGTGCCTCTTTGCTTGGAAAAAGGGGGTATGGGGTGGGTGGGGGGGGTCGCTTGCAAGCCGATGAACACCATCCCAACTGTGAAGCACGGGGGTGGCAGCATCATGCTGTGGGTGTGATTTGCTGAAGGAGGGACTGGTGCACTTCACAAAATAGATGGCATCATGCGGAAGGAAAATTATCTGGATATATTAAAGCAACATCTCAAGACATCAGTCAGGAAGTTAAAGCTTGGTCGCAAATAGGTCTTCCAAATGGACAATGACCCCAAGCATACTTCCAAAGTTGTGGCAAAATGGCTTAAGGACAACAATGTCAAGGAATTTGAGTGGCCATCACAAAGCCCTGACCTCAATCCTATAGAACATTTGTGGGCAGAACTGAAAAAGCATTTTGTGTATATTATAATAATAATAATATGCCATTTAGCAGATGCTTTTATCCAAAGCGACTTAGTCATGTGCGCATACATTTTTACGTATGGGTGGTCCCGGGGATCGAACCTACTACCCTGGCGTTACAAGCACCATGCTCTACCAATTGAGCTACAGAGGACCACTATTAACAGCAGGGTTATAAATCAAATCAAATCAAATCAAATTTTATTGGTCACATGCGCCGAATACAACAGGTGCAGACATTACAGTGAAATGCTTACTTACAGCCCTTAACCAACAGTGCATTTATTTTAAACAAAAAAGTAAGAATAAAACAACAACAAAAAAGTGTTGAGAAAAAAAGAGCAGAAGTAAAATAAAGTGACAGTAGGGAGGCTATATATACAATAAAATAAAGTGACAGTAGGGAGGCTATATATACAGGGGGGTACCGTTGCATAGTCAATGTGCGGGGGCACCGGCTAGTTGAGGTAGTTGAGGTAATAGTACATGTGGGTAGAGTTAAAGTGACTATGCATAAATACTTAACAGAGTAGCAGCAGCGTAAAAAGGATGGGGTGGGGGGGCAGTGCAAATAGTCTGGGTAGCCATGATTAGCTGTTCAGGAGTCTTATGGCTTGGGGGTAGAAGCTGTTGAGAAGTCTTTTGGACCTAGACTTGGCACTCCGGTACCGCTTGCCGTGCGGTAGCAGAGAGAACAGTCTATGACTAGGGTGACTGGAGTCTTTGACAATTTTGAGGGCCTTCCTCTGACACCGCCTGGTATAGAGGTCCTGGATGGCAGGGAGCTTTGCCCCAGTGATGTACTGGGCCGTACGCACTACCCTCTGTAGTGCCTTGCGGTCAGAGGCCAAGCAGTTGCCATACCAGGCGGTGATGCAACCAGTCAGGATGCTCTCGATGGTGCAGCTGTAGAATTTTTTGAGGATCTGAGGACCCATGCCAAATCTTTTTAGTCTCCTGAGGGGGAATAGGCTTTGTCGTGCCCTCTTCACGACTGTCTTGGTGTGTTTGGACCATGATAGTTCGTTGGTGATGTGGACACCAAGGAACTTGAAGCTCTCAACCTGTTCCACTACAGCCCCGTCGATGAGAATGGGGGCGTGCTTACTAGTGAGAACAGTCTGTGTGCTTACTAGTCATATATATATGTTGTTATTCAGCTAGCTTGTTAAGATAGCCTAGCACTACGCTAATGCTAATTAACTAGCTAGCCAACTAACGTCCACAACCATGAGCTCAATAAGCTACTCGCCCCGTACAAAAGAAGATGTGTGCTGGTTGGAGAAAGAAGCTCTGGGGCTGAACATTGTTGTGAAAGAGGAAGAGGAGGATATCACAGTGAAAGGAGAGGAGGGGGAGATGACTGTCACAGTGAAAGGGGAGGAGGGGGGGATGACTGTCACAGTGAAAGAGGAGAAGGAGGAGGATGGATATCTGATTAACAGCAGTGAGTTTTGTCTTGGGGAGGGGCAGAAAGCTCTGATTAGAGAAAAGGCCTGCAGTGTCACTGGCCTTTTTAACTATCCCAAAGCCTAGGACCAAGAGGCATGGAGAGGCAGCCTTTAGTTACTATGCCTCCCAGCCTCTGGAATAGCCAGAGAACCTGAGGGGGAAGGAAACTGTGGCATTTTAAAAAATAGATCTTAAAACACACCTTTTTAGTGGTGCTTTTCCTCAGGGTGCTTTTTAGTCGTGCATTTTTTATTGTAATTCTTTAGTTTTTTATCCTCTTACATTTGTGTAGTAAATATTTAGTTTCATTTTAATTGTTTTTATTAGTTTTTTTCCTGTGAAGCACATTGTGTTCCATTCCATGTCTGAAATGTGCTGTATAAATAAAGCTTGATTTGATTCTCTATGGTGTTATTAGATCCCTAATATTGAGTTAGGCCTGTAAGGTAAGATAGACTGATATGATTGAAATCTCTATGGTGTTATTGAATTTAAACAACAAGGCACTCAACCCCGTGGATTATTGTAAACAACTAATAGCTGTTCTCTAACATGACGTGAAGAGGAGTGAATAACACACAATTAATAGCTGTTCTCTAACATGACGAATAACACACAACTAAGTTAATAACACAACTAAGAGCTGTTCTCTAACATGACGTGAAGAGGAGTAAATAACACAACTAAGAGCTGTTCGTATTGGAGATCTTTAGTTAACAGCGAAATAGCCGATAAATACTGTATATACAGTTCCTTCAGAAAGTATTTATACCCCTTCCACTTTTTCACATTTTGTTGTTACAACCCTGAATTTAAAATGGATTAAATTGAGATTAATTTTGTCACTGGCATACTCACAATACCCCAAAATGTCAAAGTGGAATCATGTTTTTCGAACAAATTAATTAAAAATAAAAAGCTGAATTGTCTTGAGTTAATAAGAATTCAACCTATTTGTTATGACAAGCCTAAGAAAGTTCAGGAGTAAAAATCTTCTCAACAAGTCACATAATAAGTTGCATGGACTCACTCTGTGTGCAATAATAGTGTTTAACATGATTTTTGAATGACTACCTCATCTCCGTATCCCAGACATACTGTACAATTATCTGTAATGTCTCTCAGTCGAGCAGTGAATTTCAAACACAGATTCAACCACAAAGACCAGGGAAGTTTTCCAATGCCTCACAAAGAAGGGCACCTATGGGTAGACGACATTGAATATTCCTTCATTCATTACACTTTGGATGGTGTATCAATATACCCAGCTTCTACAAAGATAGAGACATCCTTCTTAACTCAGTTGCCAGTGAGGAAGGAAACCGCTCAGGGATTTCACCATGAGGCGAATGCTGACTTTTAAACAGTTACAGAGTTTAATGGCTGTGATAGGAGAAAACTGAGAATGGATCAACAACATTGTAGTTACTCCACAATACTAACCTAAATGACAGAGTGAAAAGAAGGAAGCCTGTACATAATAAAAATATTCCAAAACATGCATCCTGTTTGCAACAAGGAACTAAAGTAATAATGCAAAAAAATGTGGCAAAGCAATTTAACTTTTTGCAATAAAATGCGAATTAATTACTTTAAAATCATACAATATGATTTTCTGGATTTTTGTTTTAAATTCCGTCTCTCACAGTTGAAGTGTACCTATGATAAAAATTATAGACCTCTACATGCTTTGTAAGTAGGAAAACCTGCAAAATCGGCAGTGTATCAAATACTTGTTCTCCCCACTGTATATAATAATGTATGCACTCACTAACTGTAAGTCGCTCTGGATAAGAGCGTCTGCTAAATGACTAAAATGTAAATGTCCTGCCACTGTTGTCTAGCAATGATCAACAACCAATTTGACGGAGCTTGAAGAATTTGTAAAATAATAATAGTAAATGTTGCACAATCCAGGTTTAGAAAGCTCTTAGAGACTTACCCAGAAAGACTCAGCTGTAACCGCTGCTAAAAGGTGCTTCTATAAAGTATTGACTCAGGTGTGAATACTTACACTACCAGACAAAGGTTTTAGAACACCTACTCATTCAAGGGTTTTTCTTTATTTGGACTATTTTCTACATTGTAGACTAATAGTGAAGACATCAAAACTATGAAATAACACATATGGAATCATGTAGTAACCAAAAAAGTGTTAAACAATTCAAAACATGTTTTATATTTGAGATTCTTCAAATAGCCACCCTTTGCCTTGATGACAGCTTTGCACACTCTTGCCATTCTCTCTACCAGCTTCACCTGGAATACTTTTCCAACAGTCTTGAAGGAGTTCCCACATATGCTGAGCACTTGTTGGCTGCTTTTCCTTCACTCTGCGGTCCGACTCATCCGAAACGATCTCAATTT
Organism: Coregonus lavaretus; assembly: GCF_964263955.1. NCBI lineage: Eukaryota > Metazoa > Chordata > Actinopteri > Salmoniformes > Salmonidae > Coregonus > Coregonus lavaretus. The sequence continues at coordinate 10,066 of NW_028159240.1, forward strand.
AGTTTAGGTCGGGGGATTGTGGAGGCCAGGTCATCTGATGCAGCACTACATCACTCTCCTTCTTGGTAACATAGCCCTTACATAGCCTGGAGGTGTGTTGGGTCATTGTCCTGTTGAAAAACAAATGATAGTCCAACTAAGCCCAATCAAGATGGAATGGCGTATCGCTGCAGAATGCTGTGGTAGCCATGCTGGTTAAGTGTGCCTTGAATTCTAAATAAATCACAGACAGTGTCACCAGCAAAGCACCCCCACACCATAACACCTCCTCCTCCATGCTTTACGGTGGGAGATACACATCTGTTCACTCACACCGCGTCTCACAAAGACACTGCGGCTGGAACCAAAAATCTCCAATTTGGACTCCAGACCAAAGGACAAATTTCCACCGGTCTAATGTCCATTGCTTGTGTTTCTTGGCCCAAGCAAGTGTCTTCTTCTTATTGGTGTCCTTTAGTAGTTTTTTCTTTGTAGCAGTTCGACCATGAAGGACTGATTCACACAGTCCCCTCTGAACAGTTGATGTTGAGGTGTGTATGTGATTTAACTCTGAAGCATTTATTTGGGCTGCAATTTCTGAGGCTGGTAACTCTAATGAACTTATCCTCTGCAGCAGAGGTAACTGGGTCTTCCATTCCTGTGGCGGTCCTCATGAGAGCCAGTTTCATCATAGAGCTTGATGGTTTTTGCGACTGCACTTTAAGAAACGTTCGAAGTTCTTGAAATGAGTGACTGATCTTCATGTCTTAAAGTAATGATGGACTGTCGTTTCTCTTTGCTTATGTGAGCTGTTCTTGCCATAATATGGACTTGGTCTTTTACCAAATATGGCTATCTTCTGTATACCCCCCCCCCCCTTACCTTGTCACAACAAAACTGATTGAATCAAATGCATTAAGAAGGAAAGAAATTCCACAAATTAACTTTTAAGAAGGCACACCTGTTTATTGAAATGCATTCCAGGTGACTACCTCATGAAGCTGGTTGAGAGAATGTCAAGAGTGTGCAAAGCTGTCTTCAAGGCAAAGGGTGGCTATTTGAAGAATCACAAATATTGTTTCGACCCCAGGAAGAGTAGCTGCTGCCTTGGGAGCAGCTAATGGGGATTCCTAATGAATACAAATACTTTTTAGGTTACTACATGATTCCATATGTGTTATTTCATAGTTTTGATGTCTTCACTATTATTCTACAATGTAGAGCATAGTAAAAAATTAAGAAAAACCCTTGAATGAGTAGGTGTTCTAAAACTTTTGACCGGTAGTGTATGTAAATGAGATTTTACTGTATTTAATTTAAATAGATTTATGCACAACAGCATTCTATCCAAGGTGGGAGAGAGCACGAGGAGGGATCATGTCATGCAGGTTCAGGTATCCGCTACAGGACAGTTGTATATTATTTAAAACATCAATTGGTAGCTGATTAGTATGTATGGATCATTTATTTTAAAATCTGCAATGTTTGAATGTCCAGTTTTAATTACTGAACAATAAATGACATTATTACCACCAGCCAGCAGGCTATAAAATTGCAGCATTACAACACCATTTATAGATTTCGTGAAATGTTAGGCCCCGTGTAGCTCAGTTGGTAAAGCATGTCGTTTGCAACGCCAGGGTTGTGGGTTCGATTCCCATGGGGGGCAAGTATGAAACAAATTATATAGGCACTCACTAACTGTAAGTCGCTCTGGATAAGAGCGTCTGCTAAATGACTAAAATGAGAAAATGACGACCAAATAGAGGCCTACCAATAAACCTTTATCCATTAGCTAAAGCAAAGCTTTACATGCTCTTGCACCACAGGAACCCTATCATCGATTAATTAGGCACGCAGCCGCATAGACATGTCGCTATTTCAGCACGATGTACAGCGATCGGTTTGTGAGTGGAACTACAAATACCTAGGTGTCTGGTTAGACTGTAAACTCTCCTTCCAGACTCACATTAAGCATCTCCAATCCAAAGTTAAATCTAGAATCAGCTTCCTATTTCGCAACAAAGCCTCCTTCACTCATGCTGCCAAACATGCCCTCGTAAAACTGACTATCCTACCGATCCTTGACTTTGGCGATGTCATTTACAAAATAGCCTCCAAGCAAATTGGATGTAGTCTATCACAGTGCCATCCGTTTTTCACCAAAGCCCCATATACTACCCACCACTGTGACCTGTGCGCTCTTGTTGGCTGGTCCTCACTACATATTCGTCACCAAACCCACTGGCTCCAGGCCATCTATAAATCACTGCTAGGCAAATCCCTGCCTTATCTTAGCTCATTGGTCACCATAGCAACACCCACCCGTAGTATGCGCTCCAGCAGGTATATCTCACTGGTCATCCCCAAAGCCAACACCTCCTTTGGCCGCCATTCCTTCCAGTACTCTGCTGCCAATGACTGGAACGAACTGCAAAAATCTCTGAAGCTGGAGACTCTTATCTCCCTCACTAACTTTAAGCATCAGTTGTCAGAGCACCTTACCGATCACTGCACCTGTACACAGCCCATCTGAAATTAGCCCGCCCAACTACCTCATCCCCATATTGTTATTTATTTTGCTCATTTGCACCCCAGTATCTCTATTTGCACATCATTACATTTACATTTTAGTCATTTAGCAGACGCTCTTATCCAGAGCGACTTACAGTTAGTTATTACATTTTAGTACATTTGTCAGCCAAAACATGACACCCACTGTCATAAGGTGCCGAAGGTGGGTGTGGTGTATGAATCAGGCGCAGGACGCAGAGGCTCAGTCCAAAGGCTTTAGTGCAAAATTCACACAAACAAAAGTACAATAAGCCTGAAGGCGAATACAAGGCGCACACAGGCGACAAAATAAACGGCGCACAAAACATGTGCAAAGTAATCACTCCAAAACACTGGAGGGAAATAGTAGCTCCAACACGTAACAGAGGCGCAATCACACACAAACACAGACACACACAACAAGAACTAAATAGAACACTAACTAGGACTAACTAGACACAGGTGTACAACATTAAGACCAAACCAAACGAACATGAAACATAGATCGGTGGCAGCTAGTACTCCGGGGACGACGACCGCCGAAGCCTGCCCGAACCAGGAGGAGGAGCAGCCTCGGCCGAAACCGTGACAATACCCCCCACTTGACGCGCGGCTCCAGCCGTGCGCCGACCCCGGCCTCGGGGACGACCAGGAGGACGCGGAGCAGGGCGCGCGGGATGGTCCCGGTGGAACTCCGACAGGAGAGATGGGTCTAGGATGTCCCTCCGCGGCACCCAGCACCGCTCCTCCGGGCCGTACCCCTCCCACTCCACGAGATACTGGAGACCCCCCATCCGGCGTCTGGAGTCCAAGATGGACCGAACGGTGTACGCCGGAGCCCCCTCGATGTCCAATGGGGGCGGAGGAGTCTCTCCTATCTCATTGTCCTGGAGTGGACCAGCTACCACCGGCCTGAGAAGAGACATATGGAACGAGGGGTTAATATTCTTATATTCAACAGGTAGATGTAACTTATAACACACCTCGTTCTATCTTCTCAGGACTTTAAAGGGCCCCACAAACCGCCGACCCAGCTTCCGGCAGGGCAGGCGGAGGGGTAGGTTTCTAGTAGAGAGCCAGACTCGATCTCCGGGTGCGTACACCGGCCCCTCACTGCGGTGGAGATCGGCGCTCGCCTTGTGACGACGGACGGCCCGCTGCAGGTGGACGTGGGCAGCGTTCCACGTCTCTTCCGAGCGCCTCATCCAATCATCCACCGCAGGGGCCTCGATCTGGCTCTGCTGCCACGGTGCCAGAACCGGCTGGTAACCTAATACACATTGGAAAGGGGTTAGGTTGGTAGAGGAGTGGCGAAGAGAATTCTGGGCCATCTCGGCCCAGGGAATGTAACGCGCCCACTCCTCAGGCCGGTCCTGGCAATACGACCTCAGAAACCTACCCACATCCTGGTTGACACGTTCTACCTGCCCGTTACTCTCCGGGTGGTACCCCGAGGTAAGGCTAACCGAGACCCCCAAACGCTCCATAAACGCTCTCCACACCCGGGAGGTAAACTGGAGGCCTCGATCAGACACTATATCCTCGGGGACCCCGTAATGCCGGAAGACGTGGGTAAATAGGGCCTCAGCAGTCTGTAGGGCAGTAGGAAGACCCGACATAGGGAGAAGACGACAGGCCTTAGAGAACCGGTCCACAACGACCAGGATGGTGGTATTCCCCTGAGAGAGGGGAAGGTCTGTTACAAAATCCACCGAGAGGTGGGACCATGGTCGTTGTGGAACGGGTAGGGGCTGTAACTTACCCCTGGGCAGATGTCGGGGCGCCTTACACTGGGCGCACACCGAGCAGGAGGAGACATAAACCCTCACATCCCTAGCCAAAGTGGGCCACCAGTATTTAGTGCTAAGGCAATGCACTGTCCGGCCGATACCCGGATGTCCAGAGGAGGGTGACGTGTGAGCCCAGTAAATGAGTCGATCCCGAATCTCGAGCGGAACGTACCTCCGACCCTCAGGACACTGTGGAGGGCTGGGGTCGTTACGCAACGCTCGCTCGATTTCGGAATCGACCTCCCACACCACCGTTGCCACAAGGAAAGACTCCGGTAGTATGGGAGTGGGCTCAACGGACCTCTCCTCCGTGTCATACCGCCGGGACAGCGCATCTGCCTTACCATTCTGGGACCCAGGGATGTACGTGATTTTAAATACGAACCTGGTGAGAAACATACTCCATCGAGCCTGGCGAGGGTTCAGTCTCCTCGCTGCCCGGATGTACTCCAGGTTCCGATGGTCAGTCAAAATGAGGAAAGGGTGTTGAGCCCCCTCAAGCCAATGCCTCCACACCTTAAGGGCTTGAACTACAGCTAACAGCTCCCTGTCCCCAACGTCATAGTTACGCTCCGCCGGGCTGAGCTTCTTAGAGTAAAAAGCACAGGGGCGGAGTTTAGGTGGCGTGCCGGACCGTTGAGAGAGAACGGCCCCTATACCAGCCTCAGACGCGTCTACCTCAACCTGAAAGGGTAATGCGGGATCCGGATGCACCAGCACCGGATCCGACGTAAACAGGTCCTTCAGTCTCCTAAAGGCCCTGTCCGCATCGGCTGACCACTGCAGTCGCACCGGACCCCCCTTCAGAAGGGACGTGATGGGAGCTGCCACCTGTCCAAAACCCCGGATAAACCTCCGGTAGTAATTCGCAAAAACCAAAAACTGCTGCACCTCTTTTACAGTAGTTGGGGTTTGCCAATTATGCACAGCGGACACACGATCCACCTCCATTCTCACCCCTGACGCGGACAACCGATAACCCAAAAAGGAGACCGACTCCTGGAAAAACAGACATTTCTCTGCCTTGACATATAGGTCGTGTTCCAACAGCCTCCTCAATACACGATGCACCAGGGTTATATGCTCGGCTCGGGTAGACGAGTACACCAGAATGTCATCAATGTACACGACCACCCCTTGTCCCTGCATATCCCGGAAAATCTCATCTACGAAGGATTGGAAGACTGATGGAGCATTCATCAACCCATATGGCATGACGAGATATTCGAAATGACCTGACGTGGTACTAAACGCTGTCTTCCATTCGTCACCCTCCCTAATGCGCACCAAGTTATGCGCGCTCCTGAGATCCAGTTTTGTGAAAAACCGCGCTCCATGCAATGACTCCGTCATGGTCGCAATCAGAGGGAGTGGATAACTGTATTTCACAGTAATCTGATTGAGACCACGGTAATCAATGCACGGGCGCAACCCTCCATCTTTCTTTTTCACAAAAAAGAAGCTTGAGGAGGCGGGAGAAGTGGAGGGCCGAATGTATCCCTGTCTCAAAGATTCGGCTATGTAAGTCTCCATAGCTTTTCTCTCCTCTTGAGACAAAGGATACACATGGCTCCGTGGGAGCGCTGCTCCTGCCTGGAGATCAATCGCACAATCCCCCTGTCTATGAGGAGGCAACTGCGTCGCCCTAGTTTTGCTAAACACGAGAGCTAAATCCCCATATTCAGGCGGAATGTGCAGTGCGGGCACTTGGTTTGGACTCTCCACCGAAGTCGCCCCCACGGAAACACCCAGACATCGCCCCTCGCACTGAGCAGACCACCCATCGAGAGCCCTCTGTTGCCACGAAATAGCAGGGTTGTGGGTGCTTAACCAGGGAATCCCCAGCACCACTGGGTACGCAGGAGAGTCGATCAGATACAGCTGTATAGTCTCCTCATGACCCCCCTGCGCACACATCCGAAGTGGCGCTGTGATCTCCCTGATCAACCCCGACCCCAACGGACGGCTATCTAAGGCATGAACGGGAAAAGGTTTGTGAACAGGTAGGAGAGGGATCCCTAACTCAAAACAAAACTTCCGATCAACAAAATTCCCAGCTGCGCCTGAATCTACGAGCGCCTTATGCTGGGAATGAGGTGCAACCTGTGGAAAACACACAGGTATACAAAAGTGCGCAACAGAAAGCTCTGGGTAAGTGGGACGTCTACTCACCAGGGAGGCCCCCCCAGTGCGTGGCCTGTTGTCTTCCCCCTCGGAGAACCCTCCCCAGCACCTGGCCGCAGTGTGCCCTCCACGACCGCACTTGGTGCAGGAGACAGGCCCCCTCGGGCTCCTCCTACTCCGTTCTCTGGCACCGGCACCCCCAAGCTCCATAGGGCTCGGCTCGGAGGCGCCGGAGGGCGGAATGGACGGACTCCCCTCGGGACGTCCACGGGTGGCCAGCAGGGTGTCCAGACGGATGGACATATCGACCAACTGGTCGAATGTAAGATGGGTATCCCTGCAGGCCAACTCACGTTGAACGTCCTCTCGTAGGTTACATCGAAAATGGTCGATGAGAGCCTGTTCATTCCACCCTGCATCGGCCGCTAGAGTCCGGTACTCTAGAGCGAACGCCTGCGCGCTCCTCCTCCCCTGTCTCAACTGGACTAGACGCTCCCCCGCCGCTTTGCCCTCAGGTGGATGGTCGAACACGGCCTTGAAGCGGCGGGAGAACTCTGCGTAGGTCATGGTGTTGGCGTCCATTCTCCTCCACTCGGCGTTAGCCCACTCCAACGCCTTGCCCGTGAGACAGGAGATGAGGGCGGAAACGCTCTCGTGTCCCGAGGGCACCGGGTGTACAGTGGCCAGGTAGAGCTCCACCTGCAGGAGGAACCCCTGACACCCGGCAGCTGTTCCGTCATACGCCCTCGGGAGCGAGAGCCGAATCCCCCTGGGTTCCGAACCTAGGACTGGTGGACCGACCGATGGGGTGGGCAGGGTAGGTGGAGGTGTGGGTACCCGGCTGGCCTCCCATCGGTGCAAGGTGTAGATTACCTCCTGTAGAGCGGTCTCCAGTTGTCGAATCTGGCCATCTTGTCCACGGATATGCTCCTCGAGCGACACAATGGAATCAGCCGATCCTGCTGATTCCATTGTGGTGTGTGATTCTGTCATAAGGTGCTGAAGGTGGGTGTGGTGTATGAATCAGGCGCAGGACGCAGAGGCTCAGTCCAAAGGCTTTAGTGCAAAATTCACACAAACAAAAGCACAATAAGCCTGAAGGCGAATACAAGGCGCACACAGGCGACAAAATAAACGGCGCACAAAACATGTGCAAAGTAATCACTCCAAAACACTGGAGGGAAATAGTAGCTCCAACACGTAACAGAGGCGCAATCACACACAAACACAGACACACACAACGAATACTAAATAGAACACTAACGAGGAATAACTAGACACAGGTGTACAACATTAAGACCAAACCAAACGAACATGAAACATAGATCGGTGGCAGCTAGTACTCCGGGGACGACGACCGCCGAAGTCTGCCCGAACCAGGAGGAGGAGCAGCCTCGGCCGAAACCGTGACACCCACCCTTTTTTTCATGTGTTCTATCGCAAACTGTCATAAACATAAAGCTCTCCAACATAACATCAACTATCCAATCAAAGCCACATTGACAATTTGAAATTAGCACATCAATTACAAAAAATTACAATTTAATATATTTAAATCCCACTTCGTAACTTAACAAAATGTGAAAAAAGTTCAAGGGAGTGCAGACGTTCTAAAGGCAATGTATTATATTAGGTTAACATTTCAAAATAGTCTGATGCATATCCTGAAGATCAGTTCAAATATCCTGTAGATCAGATCAAATAGCCTGTAGATCAGATCAAGGAACGCTGTCTATACTTCCATCCCTTTGGTTATTGGCTGATTCCATCGCCAGCAATGCCCAAAAATATTCTTGGAATTCTCACATAGAAACGTAATTGGAGTCTGTTATGATGAGTTTCTGCTCAAAGAATCAAGGATATACTTAGACATTCTGTATTTAATGATCGGTACCGGGTTAGAAACACCAACGGACATAGCTTTGCCATTTTGCTGTTTCCAACTAACTAACAAAGAAGACCCTCTACCTTTTATATACCCTCTTGGTCCTCCTTCCTTTCACATCCATCTGGAAACCATCATAGGCCACCCTGTCTCTGTTCTTATTGCCCTTTGCCCTCAGGTCACTACATCCTGTCCATCACTCACACTACCCTGACCATCACTAATTACATTACATTTTAGTCATTTAGTAGACGCTCTTATCCAGAGCGACTTAAAGTTAGTGAATACATATATTTATTTATTTTATACTGGCCCCCCGTGGGAATTGAACCCACAACCCACAACCCTGGCATTGCAAACGCCATGCTCTATCAACTGAGCTACATCCCTGCCGGCCATTGTATCATACTTCCTGCTTTTACACTGCGCGCATTTAATGGTCCTTGACTTTTGGAAAATCATTTGTGTAGTTTAGCTGGTTACTCGTAGCCAGGCCCGGCGGCAGGATGAACTCGGCAAGGGGGCATCAGCAATGACTAAGGGGGCACAATTATTTTCGCTTGCTGATAACACAGGATTGATAATAATCGATAATACAATTACACACAATGTATTTGCAGCCACGCACGGCTGTCTTGCAGCAAGAATACAGGCTACTGCACCGCTTTACAAACATGGACAATTCATAAATAGCAAGTCATGACAACGCTACACAGCTACTTGCACAATACCCAACAATCCAATTCAAAACAGTTGCTAATTACCGTAATAACACTTTCTCATGCCAATACAATGCATTTCCAATCGCGGAAAGCAAACAATAATGCACTACCAATGACTTATTGGTACAATGCAGCTAGTTGGAGCTTGCCAGTTGGCTGTAGGCTACTCCACTAGCAGCTTGCCAGTTGGCTGTAGGCTACTCCACTAGCAGCTTGCCAGTTGGCTGTAGGCTACTCCACTAGCAGCTTGCTAAAAACTGTAAGCAAGCTAGCCTTTTAGCTTCCCACAGATTTAGATGTGGCTTAGTGTTGTAGGTTACGGTCTTGCTGAAAGGTGAGTTCCTCTCCCAGTGTCTGGTGTAAAGCAGACTGAAGCAGTCTTTCCTCTAGGATCTCCCGTTTCGTTTCATCCTGTAAAACTCCCCAGTCTTTGACGATGTCAAGCATTTCCTTACCATGATGCAGCCATCACCATGCTTGAAAATAAGGAGGCAGTTACTCAGTGATGTTATGTTGGATTTGCCCCAAACTTATGGCTTTGCATTTAGGCCCAAAAAGTGTATTCATTTGCCCTGTTACTTTTTTAGCAGTATTACTTTAGTGCCTTGTTGCAAACAAGATATGGAATATTTATATTCTCCTTTCACTCTGTCATTTAGGTCATTATTGTGGATTATTGTGAATAGTCACATGTACAGGGTTGCAGGTGGTCACTGTGGTCTAAGGCACTGCATCGCACTGCACTGCACAGCGTCGTCCAGGGTAGGGGAGGGAATGGCCGGCAGGTATGTAGCTCAGTTGGTAGAGCATGGCGTTTGCAACGGCAGGGTTGTGGGTTCGATTCCCATGGGGGGCCAGTATGAAAAACTAGTCACATGTACAGGGTTGCAGGTCATTATTGTGAATAGTCACATATACAGGGTTGCAGGTGGTCATTATTGGGGATTATTGTGAATAGTCACATGTACAGGGTTGCAGGTGGTCATTATTGGGGATAATTGTGAATAGTCACATATACAGGGTTGCAGGTGGTCATTATTGTGGATTATTGTGTATAGTCACATGTACAGGGTAGCAGGTGGTCATTATTGGGGATTATTGCGAATAGTCAAATGTACAGGGTTGCAGGTAGTCATTATTGTGGATTATTGTGAATAGTCAAATGTACAGGGTTAAAGGTGGTCATTATTGTGGATTATTGTGAATAGTCACATGTACAGGGTTGCAGGTGGTCATTATTGTGGATTATTGTGGATAGTCACATGTACAGGGTTGCAGGTGGTCATTATTGGGGATTATTGTGAACATCTTTGACGTGTCTGGGTGGCTTAATACACCATACACAACATCATTATTAACAGAGGAAGGGTTAGTCATTCATATCACACAATTACTATTTTAGTTATTGTTTTGTATTTGTTTGTTAAAATATGTAGAATTTTGTTTTTACTTTCACATTATTTTGTGTAGATGAATAACGGAAAATTATAATCAAATCTATTTCAATCCCACTTTTTAAAGCAACAAAATGTGAAAAAAGTTATAGTGGGTGTAGACTTTCCATAGGAACTGTATAGCCTAATAATATTTAGGTAGTTAATTTCCTTGGGAAGATAACTGCCCGTGCTTCTCCATCCATTCATATATAGACTACTCTATTTAATTGAGACCACACACTCACCTGATCTGGCACGCCCAACTAGGAGAGGAGAGGTATGGCTGCTGAACTAGGAGAGGAGAGGTATGGCTGCTGAACTAGGACAGGAGAGGTATGGCTGCTGAACTAGGAGAGGAGAGGTATGGCTGCCGAACTAGGAGAGGAGAGGTATGGCTACTGAACTAGGAGAGGAGAGGTATGGCTGCTGAACTAGGAGAGGAGAGGTATGGCTGCTGATCTAGGACGGGAGAGGTATGGCTGCTGAACTAGGAGAGGAGAGGTATGGCTACTGAACTAGGAGAGGAGAGGTATGGCTGCTGAACTAGGAGAGGAGAGGTATGGCTGCTGAACTAGGACGGGAGAGGAGAGGTATGGCTGCTGAATTAGGACAGGAGAGGTATGGCTGCTGAACTAGGAGAGGAGAGGTATGGCTGCTGAACTATGAGAGGAGAGGTATGGCTGCTGAACTAGGAGAGGAGAGGTATGGCTGCTGAACTAGGACAGGAGATGTATGGCTGCTGAACTAGGAGAGGAGAGGTATGGCTGCTGAACTAGGACAGGAGAGGTATGGCTGCTGAACTAGGACAGGAGAGGAGAGGTATGGCTGCTGAACTAGGAGAGGAGAGGTATGGCTGCTGAACTAGGAGAGGAGAGGTATGGCTGCTGAACTAGGACAGGAGAGGTATGGCTGCTGAACTAGGACAGGAGAGGTATGGCTGCTGAACTAGGACAGGAGAGGAGAGGTATGGCTGCTGAACTAGGAGAGGAGAGGTATGGCTGCTGAACTAGGACAGGAGAGGTATGGCTGCTGAACTAGGACAGGAGAGGAGAGGTATGGCTGCTGAACTTGAAACAGCAAGAAAGAATAGCGGTCCGTTGCACTTTCTCTTGACCTACGTTTTGCACGAAGGATATAGCCTGTCTTTTAGGAGCGGGAATATTTTCAGTCAGAGACAAATAAATGGATAATTAATATATATTGAAAAGGAGAAGACTCAACGCTCGATCCCCATGTTGCACCTTTTGCTTTATATTGATAATCACATTTTGGGATTTCACCTCGACTCACGTTGGTTGAGCGTCCCCAACTTCTTTCTATTAACAGACACTGTAGTAAACTATAGCCTAATTATATTTAAGTGAATTTCCTTGGAAAGATAACTGCCACGTGATTTATTCGCCCATTCATAGGTAGCCTGGTAGGCTAGTGTGTGAATAATTTGACAGAGGTGCTTTTAGTACAATAGCTAGGCTAACGCATACACAGCAGAAAGACACCGTTTCCAAATAATCTGCGGGACAAGTATATTTATCACAACGTTTTCTGTCTTACCGCCCTCAACATGAAAAATACGGACCGCGCTGCAATGATCTCTTTCGGAGCCCGCAGCCCTCTACCTCCAAACATCTTTGTTGTACCATTTGAAAGTGGAAAGAAATATATACAGTACCAGTCAAAAGTTTGGACACACCTACTCATTCAAGGGTTTTTCTTTATTTTACGTTGTAGAATAATAGTGAAGACATCAAAACTATGAAATAACACATATGGAATTATGTAGTAACCAAGAAAGTGTTAAACAAATCAAAATATGATGTTTGAGATTCTTCAAATAGCCACCCTTTGCCTTGATGACAGCTTTGCACACTCTTGCCATTCTCTCAACCAGCTTCATGAGATAGTCACCTGGAATGTATTCTGATTTGTTTAACACTTTGTTGGTTAGAACATTATTCCATATGTGTTATTTCATAGTTTGGATGTTATTATATTTTAGTACATTTGTCAGCCAAAACATGACACCCACCCTTTTTTTATGTGTTCTATCGCAAACTGTCATCAACATGAAGCTTTCCAACGTAACATCAACTATCCAATCAAAGCCACATTGACAATTAAAATTAGCACATCAATTACAAAAAATTACAATTTAATATATTTCAATCCCACTTTGTAACGTAACAAAATGTGAAAAAGGTTCAAGGGAGTGCAGACGTTCTAAATGCAATGTATTATATTAGGTTAACATTTCAAAATAGTCTGATGCATATCCTGTAGATCAGATCAAATAGCCTGTAGATCAGATCAAATAGCCTGTAGATCAGATCAAATAGCCTGTAGATCAGATCAAGGAACGCTGTCTATACTTCCATCCCTTTTGTTATTGGTTGATTCCATCGCCAGAAATGCCCAAAAATATTATTGGAATTCTCACATAGAAACGTAATTGGTGTCTAATATAAAAATAAGCTAAATCAATTTGCCCTTTTTCCCGAAATGTCCTATTGGTCTGAAGTGTAAGATATTGGTTTCTCCCGTGGGAGCCCCGGGTTCATATCGTGCGTGTTACATACAGTTACAATATTTGAGCGCTGCAAATCTGCGTAGCAAGCAAACAGACAATGTGTATTATTTTTAACATGCTGTGAAAGTAGTACTCACTTTTAGGAATGGGTAATCGTTTACAAGTTACAAGCTATATCATAAACCCATCGTTGAAAACCACATTTTTCATCTTCTGTGGTTTGGTAACTTCCTGTTGTTCAACGGACCGGAATGAAGAAGCAGAGTTTGGAAAACAATTTTTTGGTGTCCATTAAGTCTTAAACAGCAAGGGGGCATTGTTTCCACTCCGTTGTGGCCGTCCCCATTTAAATGCAAGACCTCATCATACCATTGTTGTGTTGTTTTACCCTCAGTGTACTAACTTGAACTCCACTACCCTCTTTTTTGGATTTACAGGAAACTCCTATTCCACTCCCCTCCTCCTTCTTCCTCCAACCCTCCTCCCCCCTCCCCCTCTTGGGTTCCCCAGGTCGTGCCTCTCCTGGTAACTTACTGATGGGTCTGAAGAGGGTGTCTGTGCTGCTGGTCGACTGCAGGAAAACACCGGGACGGAGTGGGTTTATGCTCTTACATATATTTATTTTGGGACACTCCCTAGATGTCCTTAATTACCATTAAATACAATCACTAACCTTCTTAAAATGTAGAATCATTCGAAGCACTCCTACCCCATTGGTTACATTGATGATTTTAACCCATCCAAAATGCTCAAATCTGATCACAAGAGTTTGGAAAGCTGGGCCTTGAACTAACTTCGATATGAAGAAGGAACTCACAGGAGACAGCCCTAACCGTCGCTCTCTCAGTAGAAGGGGCATATCATCTGGGGAGGCTAACCAACATCATGATGCTGACGAGGCAGAGAAGAGTCTCTCCAGATCAGAACACCTCAAGAAACACCAGCAGAGACTTACAGGGAAGAAACCTCACCGCTGCTTTGACTGTGGAAAGAGTTTCACCTCTTCAGCAAATCTTAAAACACACCAGTGAATTCAAACTGGAGAGAAACCTTACCACTGCTCTGACTGTGGGAAGAGTTTTGCTCAGTTAGGGACCCTGAAAAAACACCAGCTGAGACACACAGGAGAGAAACTTTTTAGCTGTGAACAATGTGGGAGGAGATTCACTGTGTCAGGAGCCCTGACAGTTCACCAACGAATACACACAGGAGCAAAACCTTTTCACTGCACTGACTGTGGGATGAGTTTTTCCCATTCAAGTAGTCTGAAAACACACCAGCAGAAACACAAAGGAGAGAAGCCTTACCACTGCTCCCTGTGTGGAGCAAGTTTTACCCAGTTAGGGAAGCTGAAAATGCATGAGAGAATACACACAGGAGAGAAGCCTCATCACTGCTCCCTGTGCGGAACGAGTTTTACCCAGTTATGGAACCTGAAAATGCATGAGAGAATACACACAGGAGAAAAGCCTTACTACTGCTCCCAGTGCGGAAAGAGTTTTACCAGCTTATGGAACCTGAAAATGCATGCGAGAATACACACAGGAGAAAAGCCTTACCACTGCTCCCTGTGTGAGAAGAGTTTTACCCAGTTAGGGAACCTGAAAATGCATGCGAGAATGCACACAGGAGAGAAGCCTTACCACTACTCTTAAAGAGTAGAATACTGCTCCCACTTTTTGACTGTGAAATTGTGATTTTGTTCATGCCACATGAAATCGAATTGTATAAAGCAGACTCAAAAAAGATATCACCTGAATATGAAGCAGGCTATGTCAGTTTGAATGTATCCGAGTAAAGAACATCATGCTGCTTACTTAGCGATCACTACTTTCTCTCAATTAGACACATACAGTACCAGTCAAATGTTTTACTATTTACATTGTAGAATAATAGTGAAGACATCAAAACTATGAAATAACACATATGGAATTATTTAGTGACCCCAAAAAAATTTAAGCACAGTTCCCGCTCAGCCCAGTCAAAACTGTTCGCTGCTCTGGCACCCCAATGGTGGAACAAGCTCCCTCACGACGCCAGGACAGCGGAGTCACTCACCACCTTCCGGAGACATTTGAAACCCCACCTCTTTAAGGAATACCTGGGATAGGATAAAGTAATCCTTCTACCCCCCCCTAAAAAAAAAAAAACAAAAAAAAAAAAACATTGTAAAGTGGTTATCCCACTGGCTATAAGGTGAATGCACCAATTTGTAAGTCGCTCTGGATAAGAGCGTCTGCTAAATGACGTAAATGTTTTGCAAATTTGTGATACTGAATGTTATCAGATCTTCAACCAAAACCTAATATTAGATAAAGGGAACATAAGTGAACAAATAACACAACTATTTCATAAACAAAGTTATGCAACACCCAATTCCCCTGTGTGAAAAAGTAATTGCCCCCTTACACTCAATAACTGGTTGTGCCACCTTTAGCTGCAATGACTCCAACCAAATGCTTCCTGTAGTTGTTGATCAGTCTCTCATGTCGCGGTGGAGGAATTTTGGCCCACTCTTCCATGCGGAACTGCTTTATCTCAGTGACATTTGGGTTTTCAAGCATGAACTGCTCGTTTCAAGTCCTGCCACAACATCTCAATTGGGATTAGGTCTGGACTTTGACTAGGCCATTCCAAAACTTCCAATTTGTTGCTTTTTAGCTATTTTCATGTAGACTTGATTGTGGATCATTGTCTTGCTGCATGACCCAGCTGCACTTCAGCTTCAGCTCACAGACAGATGGTCTGACATTCTCCTGTAGAATTATCTGATACAGAGCAGAATTCATGGTTCCTTCTATTAAGGCAAGTCGTCCAGGTCCTGAGGCAGCAAAGCATCCCCAAACCATCACACCACCACCACCATGCTTGACCACGGTATGTAGTCTACCTTACTAGTTATAGATGGTCTCTATGGTAACAAGGGCCCTTATACACCACCATGCTTGACCTTTGGTATGATGTTCTCACTGTGGAATGCAGTGTTTGGTTTTCTCCAGGCATAATGGGACCCATCTCGTCCGAAAAGTTGACTCAGGTTTGCCAAAAAGCACCTGGATGATCATCAAGACTCTTGGAATGACGTTCTATGGACAGATTCAAAAGTATAACTTTTTGGACGACATGGTTCCAGTAATGCCTGGCGAAAACCAAACTCTGCATTCAAACTCCATTCAACACCACCCATCTATCTCTTAACACCATCCATATAGGATTTCTATTTGCCATATATTTTTCAACTGTACTGTGATGTTTTACAAATGTTCTGAACCTTTCTATTCTCATTGTTTCTACAGATTGTAAATTGAAAATAAACATTTTTGCTAAAAGTATTATTATATTATTGATCGATTGACTATGACTTTTCAGATCACCCAGTAATGCTACAGTGGGGGAAAAAAAGTATTTAGTCAGCCACCAATTGTGCAAGTTCTCCCACTTAAAAAGATGAGAGAGGCCTGTAATTTTCATCATAGGTACACGTCAACTATGACAGACAAATTTAGATTTTTTTTCTCCAGAAAATCACATTGTAGGATTTTTAATGAATTTATTTGCAAATTATGGTGGAAAATAAGTATTTGGTCAGCTACAAACAAGCAAGATTTCTGGCTCTCACAGACCTGTAACTTCTTCTTTAAGAGGCTCCTCTCGTTACCTGTATTAATGGCACCTGTTTGAACTTGTTATCAGTATAAAAGACACCTGTTCACAACCTCAAACAGTCACACTCCAAACTCCACTATGGCCAAGACCAAAGAGCTGTCAAAGGACACCAGAAACAAAATTGTAGACCTGCACCAGGCTGGGAAGACTGAATCTGCAATAGGTAAGCAGCTTGGTTTGAAGGAATCAACTGTGGGAGCAATTATTAGGAAATGGAAGACATACAAGACCACTGATAATCTCCCTCGATCTGGGGCTCCACGCAAGATCTCACCCCGTGGGGTCAAAATGATCACAAGAACGGTGAGCAAAAATCCCAGAACCACACGGGGGGACCTAGTGAATGACCTGCAGAGAGCTGGGACCAAAGTAACAAAGCCTACCATCAGTAACACACTACGCCGCCAGGGACTCAAATCCTGCAGTGCCAGACGTGTCCCCCTGCTTAAGCCAGTACATGTCCAGGCCTGTCTGAAGTTTGCTAGAGTGCATTCGGATGATCCAGAAGAGGATTGGGAGAATGTCATATGGTCAGATGAAACCAAAATATAACTTTTTGGTAAAAACTCAACTCGTCGTGTTTGGAGGACAAAGAATGCTGAGTTGCATCCAAAGAACACCATACCTACTGTGAAGCATGGGGGTGGAAACATCATGCTTTGGGGCTGTTTTTCTGCAAAGGGACCAGGACGACTGATCCGTGTAAAGGAAAGAATGAATGGGGCCATGTATCGTCAGATTTTGAGTGAAAACCTCCTTCCATCAGCAAGGGCATTGAAGATGAAACGTGGCTGGGTCTTTCAGCATGACAATGATCCCAAACACACTGCCCGGGCAACGAAGGAGTGGCTTCGTAAGAAGCATTTCAAGGTCCTGGAGTGGCCTAGCCAGTCTCCAGATCTCAACCCCATAGAAAATCTTTGGAGGGAGTTGAAAGTCCGTGTTGCCCAGCGACAGCCCCAAAACATCACTGCTCTAGAGGAGATCTGCATGGAGGAATGGGCCAAAATACCAGCAACAGTGTGTGAAAACCTTGTGAAGACTTACAGAAAACGTTTGACCTGTGTCATTGCCAACAAAGGGTATATAACAAAGTATTGAGAAACTTTTGTTATTGACCAAATACTTATTTTCCACCATAATTTGCAAATACATTCATTAAAAATCCTACAATGTGATTTTCTGGATTATTTTTTCTCATTTTGTCTGTCATAGTTGACGTGTACCTATGATGAAAATTACAGGCCTCTCTCATCTTTTTAAGTGGGAGAACTTGCACAATTGGTGGCTGACTAAATACTTTTTTCCCCCACTGTATCTGCAAGGTTAGCTCCAGGTAAATATTGCAATCCTTTAGCCATTCCTGAATCCGGTGTCGTTTTGCGTATCACTTCATAAACACTCTGCCATGGGATCGGTACGTCAAAAATCTCTTCCCAACTATTTTGCAATCTATATGGGATGGCTGTCAATCATTTGGTCCTTAAATGAAACTGGAATACTTTTTTTTTTTTTATCACAGTTTTCTTTAACCAATTATGTTCTTTAATGAAAGGCCGACAGACAAGTTCCTTACTTTCTCCCCCTTCCACTTTCCTCTTCCATTTTTTGTGTTAAGGCTGCAATTATTTGGTTGTAATTTTGGGTAGAGCAGACATTTCCATATGTTTTTTGTTAGCTGCATGTGCGACATAACTCCACCAGTCCTACCGATGATATCATTTACGAAGATTATACCTTTTTTAAACTTTCTGTCAAAAAATAAAGGTTTTTTGTCAATTTGTATATTTGAATTTAACCACAATATTTGTTGCATTATTTGTTCTGTCGTTTCTGGAGGATTAAATTGAAATTGCAACCAACTTTCTATGGCTTGTTTTAGAAATAGTGATATTTGGGAGATGATTTCCTTTTCAAATAACTGCAAATGAGTTGTTGTAATCTGAATAAAGGGAAAAAAGGCCTTTCTTGAACATTGGGTGAGACAATCTTACTAATTTGCTTGAGAACCAGTTCGGATTTAAGTATAACTTTTGTATGACTGAAGCTTTTAGTGATAGGTCTAATGCTTTAATATTTAATCATTTCTGTCCTCCGAATTCATATTCATTATGTAAATATGCCCTTTTAATTTTGTCTGGCTTGCCGTTCCAAATAAAATTGAATCTTTTTTTCTCATATAATTTTAAAAACTGTTCGCTAGGCGTAGGCAAGACCATAAGCAAATAGGTAAACTGGGATAATACTAAAGAGTTAATCAGGGTGATTTTTCCACAAATTGACAGATTATACCTTGATATCATTTACGAAGATTATACCTTTTTAAAACATTTTGGTTTATTATCCATACATGGTTCATTATAACAGGTAACAGTGGAACTATTCATGTGAAAAAAGAACAAACAGAGGATTCCTTTTATTAATAATGTACAGTTGGTTTGTATGTTTGTTGTGTTTTAAAACTAGCCTAGCACTACGCTAATGCTATCTTAACAAGCTAACAATCCCCTCACAGTTTTGGGGGATTTCAACCTCCCTATGTCCACATTTGACTCATTTCTCTCTGCCTCCTTCTTTCCACTCCTCTCCTCTTTTGACCTCACCCTCTCACCGTCCCCCCCTACTCACAAGGCAGGCAATACGCTTGACCTCATCTTCACTAGATGCTGCTCCTCTACTAATCTCACTGCAACTCCCCTCCATGTCTCCGACCACTACTTTGTTTCCTTTTCTCTCTCGCTCTCCTCCCACACTACTCACTCTGCCCCTACACAGATGGTAATGCGCCGCCGCAACCTTCGCTCTCTCTCTCCCACTACTCTCTCCTCTTCCATCCTATCATCTCTTCCCTCTGCTCAATCCTTCTCCCTCCAATCTCCTGATTCTGCCTCCTCAACCCTCCTCTCCTCCCTTTCTGCATCCTTTGACTCTCTGTGTCCCCTATCCTCCCGGCCGGCTCGGTCCTCCCCTCCAGCTCCGTGGCTTGATGACTCATTGCGAGCTCACAGAACAGAGCTCCGGGCAGCGGAGCGGAAATGGAAGAAAACTAAACTCCCTGCCGACCTGGCATCTTTTCACTCCCTCCTCTCTACATTTTCTTCATCTGTTTCTGCTGCTAAAGCCACCTTCTACCACTCTAAATTCCAAGCATCTGCCTCTAACCCTAGGAAGCTCTTTGCCACATTTTCCTCCCTCCTGAATCCTCCCCCCCCCCCCCCCCCCTCCTCTCTCTCTGTGGATGACTTCGTCAACCACTTTGAAAAGAAGGTTGACGACATCCGATCCTCGTTTGTTAAGTCTAATGACACTGCTGGTCCTGCTCACACTGCCCTACCCTATGCTTTGACTTCTTTCTCCCCTCTCTCTCCAGATAAAATCCTGCGACTTGTGACTGCAGGCCGCCCAACAACCTGCCCGCTTGACCCCATCCCCTCCTCCCTTCTCCAGACCATCTCCGGTGACCTTCTCCCCTACCTCACCTCGCTGATCAACTCATCCTTGACCGCTGGCCATGTCCCTTCCGTCTTCAAGAGAGCGAGAGTTGCTCCCCTTCTCAAAAAACCAACACTCGACCCCACTGATGTCAACAACTACAGACCAGTATCCCTTCTTTCTTTTCTTTCCAAAACTATTGAGCGTGCCGTCTTTAGCCAACTCTCTTGCTATCTCTCTCAGAATGACCTTCTTGATCCAAACCAATCAGGTTTCAGGACTGGTCATTCAACTGAGACTGCTCTTCTCTGTGTCACGGAGACTCTCCGCACTGCTAAAGCTAACTCTCTCTCCTCTGCTCTTGTCCTTCTAGACCTGTCTGCTGCCTTTGATACTGTGAACCATCAGATCCTCCTCTCCACCCTCTCCGAGCTGGGCATTTCCGGCGCGGCTCACTCCTGGATTGCGTCCTACCTGACCGGTCGCTCCTACCAAGTGGCGTGGCGAGAAGCTGTCTCCGCACCACGTGCTCTCACCACTGGTGTCCCCCAGGGCTCAGTTCTAGGCCCTCTCCTTTTCTCCCTATACACCAAGTCACTTGGCTCTGTCATATCCTCACATGGCCTTTCATATCATTGCTACGCTGACGATACACAACTAATCTTCTCCTTTCCCCCTTCTGATAACCAGGTGGCGAATCGCATCTCTGCATGTCTGGCAGACATATCAGTATGGATGACGGATCACCACCTCAAGCTGAACCCTGGCAAGACGGAGCTGCTCTTCCTCCCGGGGAAGGACTGCCCGTTCCATGATCTCGCCATCACGGTTGACAACTCCGCTGTGTCCTCCTCCCAGAGTGCGAAGAGCCTAGGCGTGACCCTGGACAACACCCTGTCGTTCTCCGCCAACATCAAGGCGGTGACCCGATCCTGCAGGTTCATGCTCTACAACATTCGGAGAGTACGACCCTGCCTTACACAGGAAGCGGCACAGGTCCTAATCCAGGCACTTGTCATCTCCCGTCTGGACTATTGCAACTCGCTGTTGGCTGGCCTCCCTGCCTGTGCCATTAAACCCCTACAACTCATCCAGAATGCCGCAGCCCGTCTGGTGTTCAACCTTCCCAAGTTCTCTCACGTCACCCCCCTCCTCCGCACACTCCACTGGCTTCCAGTTGAAGCTCGCATCCGCTACAAGACCATGGTGCTTGCCTATGGAGCAGTGAGGGGAACGGCACCTCTGTACCTTCAGGCTCTGATCAGTCCCTACACCCAAACGAGGGCATTGCGTTCATCCACCTCTGGCCTGCTGGCTCCCCTTCCTCTGCGGAAGCATAGTTCCCGCTCAGCCCAGGCAAAACTGTTCGCTGCTCTGGCACCCCAATGGTGGAACAAGCTCCCTCACGACGCCAGGACAGCGGAGTCACTCACCACCTTCCGGAGACATTTGAAACCCCACCTCTTTAAGGAATACCTGGGATAGGATAAAGTAATCCTTCTAACCCCCCCCCCCCAAATTGTAAAGTGGTTATCCCACTGGCTATAGGGTAAACGCACCAATTTGTGAGTCGCTCTGGCTAAGAGCGTCTGCTAAATGACGTTAATGTGCCCTTGAGCAAGGCACTTAACCCTAATTGCTCCTGTAAGTCGCTCTGGATAAGAGCGTCTGCTAAATGACTAAAATGTAAATGTAAATGTAAGCTGACTGACAACATGTACAGTTGAAGTTGGAAGTTTACATACACCTTAGCCAAATATATTTAAACTCAGTTTTTCACAATTCCTGACATTTAATCCTAGTAAAAATTCCCTGTTTTAGGTCAGTTAGGATCACCACTTTTATTTTAAGAATGTGAAATGTCAGAATAATAGTAGAGAGAATGATTTATTTCAGCTTTTATTTATTTAATCACATTCCCAGTGGGTCAGAAGTTTACATACACTCAATTTAGTATTTGGTAGCATTGCCTTTAAATTGTTTTAACTTGGGTCAAACGTTTCGGGTAGCCTTCCACAAGCTTCCTACAATAAGTTGGGTGAATTTTGGCCCATTCCTCTTCACAGAGTTGGTGTAACTGAGTCATGTTTGTAGGCCTCCTTGCTCGCACACACTTTTTCAGTTCTGCCCACACATTTTCTATAGGATTGAGGTCAGGGCTTTGTGGTGGCCACTCCAATACCTTGACTTTGTTGTCCTTAAGCCATTTTGCCACAACTTTGGAAGTATCCTTGTGGTCATTGTCCATTTAGAAGACCGATTTGGGACCAAGCTTTAACTTTCTGACTGATGTCTTGAGATGTTGCTTCAATATATCCAAACAATTTTCCGTCCTCATGATGCCATCTATTTTGTGAAGTGCACCAGTCCCTCCTGCAGCAAAGCACCCCCAGAGCATGATGCTGCCACCCCCGTGCTTCACGGTTGGGATGGTGTTCTTCGGCTTGCAATGACCCCCTTTTTTTTCCTCCTCCAAACATAACGATGGTCATTATGGCAAAACAGTTCTATTTTTGTTTCATCAGACCAGAGGACATTTCTCCAAAAAGTAAGATCTTTGTCCCCATGTGCAGTTGCAAACCGTAGTCTTGCTTTTTTATGGCTGTTTTGGAGCAGTGGCTTCTTCCTTGCTGAGCGGCTTTTCAGGTTATGTTAATATAGGACTCGTTTTACTGTGGATATAGATACTTTTGTACCTGTTTCCTCCAGCATCTTCACAAGGTCCTTTGCTGTTGTTCTGGGATTGATTTGCACTTTTCGCACCAAAGTACGTTCATCTCTAGGAGACAGAACACGTCTCCTTCCTGAGCGGTATGATGGCTGCCTGGTCCCATGGTGTTTATACTTGCATACTATTGTTTGTACAGATGAATGTGGTACCTTCAGGCATTTGGAAATTGCTCCCAAGGATGAACCAGATGTGGAGGTCTACAAAAAAAAATTCTGAGGTCTTTGCTGATTTCTTTTGATTTTCCCATGATGTCAAGCAAAGAGGCACTGAGTTTGAAGGTAGGCCTGGAAATACATCCACAGGTACACCTCCAATTGACTCATTTACATTTACATTTTAATCACTTAGCAGACGCTTTTATCCAGAGCGACTTACAGTTAGTGAGTGCATACATTTTTCATACTGCCCCCCCCGTGGGAAACGAACCCACAACCCTGGCATTGCAAGCGCCATGCTCCACCAACTGAGCTACAGGGGACTATGCTAATGACTCAAATTATGTCAATTAGCCTATCAGAAGCTTGTAAAGCCATGACATTAATTTCTGGAATTTTCCAAGCCGTTTAAAAGCACAGTCAACTTAGTGTATGTAAACTTCTGACCCACTGGAATTGTGATACAGTGAATTATAAGTGAAATAATCATCAAAATTATAGTTTGTTAACAAGAAATTAGTGGAGTGGTTGAAAAACGAGTTTGAATGACTCCAACCTAAGTATATGTAAACTTCCGACTTCAACTGTGTCATAAAAGGGTTTATTCATAACATGGTTTACTATCAGATCCTCAAAAAATTCTACAGCTGCATCACCGAAAGCATCCTGACTGGTTGCATCACGGCCTGGTATGGCAACTGCTTGGCCTCTGACTGCAAGGCACGACAGAGGGTAGTGCGTACGGCCCAGTACATCACTGGGGCCAAGCTTCCTGCCATCCAGGACCTCTATACCAGGCGGTGTCAGAGGAAGGCCCTCAAAATTGTCAAAGACTCCAGCCACCCAAGTCATAGGCTGTTCTCTCTGCTACCGCATGGCAAGCAGTACCGGAGCGCCAAGTCTAGGTCCAAAAGGCTTCTCAACAGCTTCTACCCCAAGCCATAAGACTCCTGAACAGCTAATCATGGCTACCCGGACTATTTGCACTGCCCCCCCACCCACCCCATCTTTTTACGCTGCTGCTACTCTGTTAATTATTTATGCATAGTCACTTTAACTCTACCCACATGTACATATTACTTCAACTACCTCAACTAGCCGGTGCCCCCGCACATTGACTCTGCACCGGTACCCCCCTGTATATATAGCCTCCTTACTGTTATTTTATTTTACTTCTGCTCTTTTTTTTCTCAACAAATGTTTTTTGTTTTATTTTACTTTTTTATAAAAAATAAATGCACTGTTGGTTAAGGGCTGTGAGTAAGCATTTCACTGTAATGTCTGCACCTGTTGTATTTGGCGCATGTGGCCAATACAATTTGATTTGATTATGACAGGATTTATTTATAATATGGATTCACAAAGCATTTCTTAAGGTTTTCAAAATCCAGACTATCCACCTAGTCTCAACCTGCTTCCAAACAGCAGTACAGGGGAAGGGGGGGGGGGGGGGGGGGTGGGGGATAATGCACCAAATGTAACTATTGAACAGCCAAGCCACATCTGTAGTCTATTGGCTGGTCTTGACTGAGTCTGCTTCTAGCACCAATAACATCCCTTCTCCTTCTATAGCAGCTCCTTTATTGGTCACTTAGCAGGATGTTACAGCACCAGCTCTATGTCTAACTATCTATTCCTTTCAGTGCCAATATGACTGTGATGACAATTTGTAAGTCGCTCTGGATAAGAACGTCTGCTAAATGACGAAAATGTAAATGTAAATGTAAATAATATACATATGGCCTATTCATAAAAGGGTTGATTCATAATGTACAAATCCCTATTCAGCTTCTACATCTGCGTAGAGGAAATTATTATCTGTAAGAAGTAAGAGAACTGGTTATTTACCAATTATTTGTTTACATTGTTTGCCAGAATACATTTTTTGTTCAACTGCGTCACTCCAGTCAGCAGATGGCGATGTGAGTCTTTCAGGTGATGCTTCTTCCCACTCCAGACAGCAGATGGCGATGTGAGTCTTTCAGGTGATGATTCTTCCCACTCCAGTCAGCAGATGGCGATGTGAGTCTTTCAGGTGATGATTCTTCCCACTCCAGTCAGCAGATGGCGATGTGAGTCTTTCAGGTGATGCTTCTTCCCACTCCAGTCAGCAGATGGCGATGTGAGTCTTTCAGGTGATGATTCTTGCGTGACGTATATTCTAGTGGACGGAACGGGACGCTTTTTCAACAACAACAATTCAGCCGCCTTGGTAGCTTGTTAGCCAACATAAAACCAAAATTTTGAAGCTCTTTAGACCATTTTTGTGTATATTAACATCAGTGTTTTAAACACACTGTCTGTGTGTTTACCAGTTACTCCATTTGATTTCATATTTACATTATTAGCTATCTGGCTAAGTAACACTAGGCTAATGCTAACTAGCTAGATAACATCCCCGACCATGAGCTCACTAAGCTACTCTCCTCCTCCTAAAGAAGAGGAGGTCTGCTGGACAGAGAAAGACGTTACAGTGAAAGAAGAGGAGGAAGATGAGGATGTCACAGTTAAAACAGAAGTAGAGGGTGAAGCTGTTACCGTGAAAGAAGAGGAAGAAGTTACAGTGAAAGAGGAGGATGTTACGGAGTCTAGTTGATAGGTAATCGACTAGTTGGACTGTTCCCCAGACTCCAGGCGTAGGCATTTGTACAAGGCTTAACAAGGCTATTGAACTGAACATTGGTGTCTGTCTTTATTCCTTAATTCAACATATCATACAGAAACATGGTGTCAGAAGTGGCTCGGAAAACACACGTTTGTTATTTTTGTAGCTAAGTACAGTATAGGCGCAGTTACGTTCCATATGCGAACACAAGCCGTTTCCTACTCACAACACTGATCAACTCGTGTTAGCTGGCTAGCTAGCATCACTACCTACCTCCATGACTGAAGACAAAGAAATCTCCTATTCCATTGCTATGGCAGCGAACATTCCGCCACCAAATCACATGGTTCTCACAGGGGACTGGAATACTAATTGGGACAACTTCAGGGATGAATTCGAGGACTATGCGCTGGCGACCGGTCTACATGAGAAACCCAACGAGGTACAAGCGGCAACTCTGAGGAGTTTAATGGGCAGCGAATGCAGGCATATCTACCGGCACAATCTCACCCTCACGGCACGACAACAGTGTGATGCAAAGGCTATATTGGATGCATTGGAGAATTACTTCAAACCCGCAAGAAACGTAATTTACGAGCGGTTCGTTTTCGGAAGCTGCAAACAGGAAGAGGGTGAGTCAGTACACAACTTTGTAACCCGTTTGAGAGAGAAATCCGCCACTTGTGAATACGGGGGATTGAAAGATGAACTGATTCGTGACAAAGTAGTACTGGGAATTGCAAATGAGAATACGCGCCGGCGTCTACTGAGAGAGAGAGGCTTAACATTAGTAACTGCCATCGAAATGTGCCGCACTGCTGAAGTCACTGACATGAGAATGAGAGCAATGGAAACGGAAACCCCACGCTCCGACGTTGATACTGTTCACGCTGTTGCTAGGCAGACATTCAGACAAAACCAATCGAGGCAGAGTAATTCACCACGAACGGTGAACACAGAGAGCCCCGTAGCATGTAAATACTGTGGGAATACACACACACGTGGCAAAGAGCACTGCCCGGCCTATGGAAAACCATGCAGAGCTTGTGGAACTAATAATCACTTTGCAAAAGTGTGTCTCAAAAGCAAAAGAAGGGTGAGTGAGGGCAAGATTCACTGTGTTGATGATGTTACTCAATGTTCAGAGCTGAACAGTGAAAGTGACATTTACATGCATGAATCCATTGGGGCTGTACACTCAAGAGGGAAGAAATGGTTTGTGACACTACGATTACACAACAAGCAACAACAATGTCAACTGGATTCGGGTGCTACATGCAACGTAATGAGCTACAAAGACAAAATCAATCTGGCACCTGACACACATCTAGTTCCCAGCGATACTAGACTAAAGCTGTACTCAGGAGAACTAATGAGCTCTATGGGCACCTTTGAGACCGAATGTGTTATTCGGGGACGCAAACACAAGCTGGAGTTCGAGATTGTGAAAACCAGTCAAAATCCTCTCCTCTCAGGCTCTACATGCGAACGCCTGGGACTGATGCAGTTCACTGTACCAAATGACCTGCACATTGTGGATCATGTCCAGCATGGACCCCTGTCCAAAGAACAACTACTCAGCAGATATGACGATGTATTCAACATGCCCGTTGAATCAGTGCCTGGGGAGGTACACTTTGAAGTGGATGAGAGCATTACTCCAGTCCAGTGTGCTCCTCGCAATGTGCCCATTGCAATGAAAGTGGCTGTGAAGGCCCAGCTGGACAAGTATGAGGCCGATGGCCACATGACATCTGTGACTGAACCAACTGACTGGATCAGCAATATGGTCATAGTGAAAAAACCAGAGAAGCTGAGGGTCTGCATCGACCCAAAGCATCTGAACCAAGCACTGAAACGATCCCACTACATCATGCCGACACTAGAGGATGTCCTCTATAAGCTTCCCAAGGCCAGGATTTTCACCTTGGTGGATGCCCGAGAGGCATTCCTTCAATGCAAGCTGGACGAAGAAAGCAGCTTCATGACTACCTTCTGGACCCCCTGGGGTCGGAAACGCTGGCTCAAGCTCCCGTTTGGTGTCTCAGTGGCGCCTGAGGTATACCAACGCAAGCAGCACGAGTTACTGGCTGGGCTCAAGGGCATTGAACCCATCGCCGATGATATCCTGATCGTAGGCTGTGGTGAAACAGACGAAGAAGCAGAACGCGACCACGATGTGAAGCTCCTGGCACTGATGGAGCGCTGCCGATCAGTTAAGCTTCGTCTTGGCCTGAAGAAGCTGCAGTTCAAGGTGAAAGACGTCCACTTCCATGGCCACATTCTCTCGGCAAAAGGCCTGAAGCCGGACCCAGACAAGGTCCAAGCGATCCTCGACATGCCAAACCCGTCTGATGCAAAAGGAGTACAGCGTCTCATCGGCTTTGCAAACTATCTTGCAAAGTTCATGCCACACCTATCAGCAGTCTGTGAGCCTCTGCGCCGGTTGCTGGACAAAGACACACCATGGCACTGGCTACCCAAGCACGAGGCCGCAGTGCAGGAGATGAAATCTCTGGCTTCATCCATGCCAGTGTTGCGCTACTACGACGTCACGAAGCCTGTCACAATCCAGAGCGACTCTAGCCAAAGGGGACTTGGATGCTGCCTTATGCAGGAAGGCCAGCCCGTTGCGTTTGCCTCGAGAGCGCTCACCCCCACCGAACAAAACTATGCACAAATTGAGAAAGAGTGCCTCAGCATCGTCTTCTCCTGCCAGCGATTCCATCACTACTTATATGGTCGAGAGCTGGTCACCGCTGAAACTGACCACAAACCACTCATTGCCATATTCAGTAAACCTCTCCTCAACGCGCCCAAGAGGCTTCAAAGTATGCTCCTGACTCTGCAAAACTACAGCCTGAAGGTCATTTACAAGCCAGGACCTGAGATGTACATCAGCGACACACTGAGCAGGGCAACAGCACAATGTACAGGTAGAGGCACTGCCTATCAGCGGCAGGCCATCTGTTCGCTACAGCAGGAACAACAAGATGTTCAACAGATCAATCAGGCAGACTACTTAAACGTGACAGATCACCGCCTAGCCGAGATCAGGCAACATACTGACAAGGACGAACACCTACAGTCACTGAAGTCCATGGCTCTCGCAGGTTGGCCATATCTGAAAGAGGAGACACCTTTCACAGTGAGAGAATACTGGACCTTTCGAGATGAGATCAGTGTGCAAAACGGCGTCTTGTTCAGAGGTCAGAAGGTCATTATTCCCAAATCACTACGTCCAGAGATGCTTACCCGCATACACTCCAGTCACGTTGGAGGTGACGCATGCTACCGTCAGGCTCGTGAAACATTATACTGGCCAAACATGCAAGCAGAAATTAAAGACTTTGTCAGCAACTGTACCACATGCAACGAGTACGCTCATGAACAGCAAAAGGAAACCATGATGTCACACGAACTGCCCACAAGGGCCTGGCAAATCATCAGCATGGACTTATTCAGCCACAGACAAAAGGACTATCTTCTCCTCGTTGATCATTACTCTGACTTTTGGGAAATTGAACTGCTCCCTGACTTGTCCGCAGAGACGGTCATAAAGCGCTGCAAGGCGCAGTTTGCAAGGCAAGGTCAGCCTGACAAGGTAATCACGGACAATGGCCCACAATTCACTGCACAGTTCAAGCGTTTCGCCTCAGAATGGGAGTTTGACCACGTGACCTCCTCTCCAAGACACCCAAAAGCAAATGGCAAGGCAGAATCAGCTGTCAAGATTGCAAAAAACCTGTTAAGCAGGGCCTTGCGCGACAGCAACGACCCATGGAAAGCGATCTTACAGTGGAGGAACACACCCACCGAAAACATGGACAGCAGCCCAGCACAACGCCTTCTATCCAGACGTCTGAAGACTACTATCCCCGTAGCTAACAAGCTACTTGAGCCCTGCGTCATGGTTGGCGTCACGGACAAACTGCGTCACAGAAAGCAGCTCGCTAAGTGCTTCTACGACCGGACTGCTCGAGACCTACCAGAGCTGGAGGTGGGTGAAACTATAAGGATGAAACCGCTGCCGGGAGACCACACAGGACTTTGGAGGCTGGGCACATGCCTACAGAGAGTTGCACCACGTTCTTACCTGGTGGATGTTGGTGGCTCCCTCTATCGTCGCAATCGGGTGGATCTGCGCGTAGCAGAGCAGACAAACCAGAACATGCCATACACTCACTTAGATGAGCTGGATCACAGTCCAGGCCTAAGGGTAAGGGGTGCAGAATTGAGACATGAGCCAACTGAAGGTGAAGCTTCTACCCCACCAAACTCTCCAGCTCGTGGCCCTAATCCTACCCCTGTCAGAGCCAATACTTACTCACGGGTGGGTCGGCTGTGCAAGCCACCGGACAGGCTTACTCTGTAAGCAAGAGACTTAACTTGTTGTCTGTTAATTTAAAAAAAAATATATATATTTAAAAAAATTTAAAAAAGGAAGATGACAGCTGAAGTAAAAAGAAAATGTCATGCTTTTCAATTGTTATGACTTGACTGTTAAGAACGCAATGTTATGCCGTTATGTTTGCACTTTCTATTGAAAAGGATGATGTTACGGAGTCTAGTTGATAGGTAATCGACTAGTTGGACTGTTCCCCAGACTCCAGGCGTAGGCATTTGTACAAGGCTTAACAAGGCTATTGAACTGAACATTGGTGTCTGTCTTTATTCCTTAATTCAACATATCATACAGAAACAGAGGAGGCAGTTTTTGGAGTGAAGGAGGAGGGGGAGATTACTGTCACATTGGAGGAAGAAGAGGAGACTGGAGAGCTGATTAACACCAGTAAGTAGTATTTTAAAAACAGTGGCACAAACTCTGTAGTTGTTGAACTATTGAACTAATGTGTCGTCTTAAAGACTGTGGTCAAGTGATCCATCATTCGCAAAACGTGGTCAAGACGCCCACCCTTCTGTTTCCGCCTGAATTTTCTTACCGAATAGATACCACTTAACTGTACCGCGTGTTTTCTGGGAGGGAAACTGAGTCGGATGCTCTCTAATGCTCCGACAGAAACGATAGCTACAAATCATTCTAAAAATGACTTTGATATCACGGGTAGAGTGAGGTTGCTAGAGGTTGCAGTAGCCTAACCTTGGTGCTGTTTAGGAAATGTTAAATTGTCAAAGCAAGATGTGTTTACGGTCATGATACACACACAGGAAGATCTAAATGAGCTTGATATGTTTTTAGTATATAATTAATCCAGTGTGATGACCGTTGCTTACCATACGATGTCCATATTAAAATATGGGTTAATATAATTACTTATTCTATATTACAGTTAACTTTGAAGTAAAATTGGATTGTAAACATTTTGTCATGTCTGCCACTAGTACGTCACTAATCCATGTTCATTAACATTAACATTAGACTGTAAACTCTCCTTCCAGACTCACATTAAGCATCTCCAATCCAAAGTTAAATCTATAATCTGTTTCCTATTTCGCAACAAAGCCTCCTTCACTCATGCTGCCAAACATGCCCTCGTAAAACTGACTATCCTACCGATCCTTGACTTCGGCGATGTCATTTACAAAATAGCCTCCAACACTCTACTCAGCTAATTGGATGTAGTCTATCACAGTGCCATCCGTTTTGTCTCCAAAGCCCCATATAATACCCACCACTGTGACCTGTACGCTCTTGTTGGCTGGTCCTCATTACATATTCGTCGCCAAACCCACTGGCACCAGGCCATCTATAAATCACTGCTAGGCAAATCCCCGCCTTATCTTAGCTCATTGGTCACCATAGCAACACCCACCCGTAGTCTGCGCTCCAGCAGGTATATCTCACTGGTCATTCCCAAAGCCAACACCTCCTTTGGCCGCAATTCCTTCCAGTTCTCTGCTGCCAATGACTGGAACAAATTGCAAAAATCTCTGAAGCTGGAGACACTTATCTCCCTCACTAACTTTAAGCATCAGTTGTCAGAGCACCTTACCGATCACTGCACCTGTACACAGCCCATCTATAATTAGCCCACCCAACTACCTCATCCCCATATTGTTATTTATTTTGCTCATTTGCACCCCAGTATCTCTATTTGCACATC
Source organism: Coregonus lavaretus (assembly GCF_964263955.1). Taxonomy (NCBI): domain Eukaryota; kingdom Metazoa; phylum Chordata; class Actinopteri; order Salmoniformes; family Salmonidae; genus Coregonus; species Coregonus lavaretus. Next base: position 41,736 of record NW_028159240.1, read on the forward strand.
ATCTCTTGCACATCTATCATTCCAGTGTTAATACTAATTGTAATTATTTTGCACTATGGCCTATTTATTGCCTTATCTCCATAACTTATTACATTTGCACACACTGTATATATATTTTCTGTTGTATTTTTGACTTTATGTTTTGTTTTACCCCATATGTAACTCTGGGTTGTTGTTTTTATCGCACTGCTTTGCTTTATCTTGGCCAGGTCGCAGTTGTAAATGAGAACTTGTTCTCAACTGGCTTACCTGGTTAAATAAACGTTAAATAAAATAAAAAAATAAAAATGATTTGTATGTTGGCCGAATCCCAACGTTTCAGTTGAACGGAGGTGAAGGAGAAGCCTGGCTCTTTTCTCTTGTGACTTTACGCTCCGTGCAGAGTAGAACACCAGACAACATGATTGAACAAAGGAGGAATGTTAAAATGATATCAGACGGTAACTTTTGAAAATGAGCTAAACAGACTCTGCTGTATTATTATTTGTATGTTGGCGGAAGTCCTATTTTTCATTCGAACGGAAGTGAAGGTGGAGTCACATGTTCTCTATTTTCCATTTTGTCTTCTGACTTTAGGCAGAGAGTCAAATGTTGAAATATAACGTCTCGGTCCTCTACCTCCCTGATCTAAAAGGTCCGTAGACTACAGATAAACATTGTCATCTAGTTAACTTTGCCTGAACTCTGCAATCGACCATAAACACACGTTTCTACAATGAATCAGGTGAGTTTAGATTAACTTAATCATTTTTATAACGGGTCTTTGTAGCCTGCTTCATGCTTTTACACTGCGCGCATTTAATGGTTCTTGACTTTGGAAAATCATTTGTGTAGTTTAGCTGGTTACTCGTAGCCAGGCTCGGCGGCAGGATGAACTCGGCAAGGGGGCATCAGAAATGACTAAGGGGGCACAACTATTTTCGCTTGCTGATAACACAGGATCGATAATAATCGAGAGTACAATTACACACAATGTATTTGCAGCCACGCACGGCCGTCTTGCAGCAAGAATACAGGCTACTGCACCGCTTTACAAACATGGACAATTCATAAATAGCAAGTCATGACAACGCTACACAGTTACATGCACAATACCCAACAATACAAAACAGTTGCTAATTACCGTAATAACACTTCCTCATGCCAATACAATGCATTTCCAATCGCGGAAAGCAAACAATAATGCACTACCAATGACTTATCGGTACAATGCAGCTAGTTGGAGCTTACCAGTTGGCTGTAGGCTACTCCACAAGCAGCTTGCCAGTTGGCTGTAGGCTACTCCACTAGCAGCTTGCCAGTTGGCTGTTGGCTACTCCACTAGCAGCTTGCCAGTTGGCTGTAGGCTACTCCACTAGCAGCTTGCCATTTGGCTGTAGGCTACTCCACTAGCAGCTTGCCAGTTGGCTGTAGGCTACTCCACTAGCAGCTTGCTAAAAACTGTAAGCAAGCTATCCTTTTAGCTTCCCACAGATTTAGATGTGGCTTAGTGTTGTAGGTTACGGTCTTGCTGAAAGGTGATTTCCTCTCCCAGTGTCTGGTGTAAAGCAGACTGAAGCAGTCTTTCCTCTAGGATCTCCCGTTTCGTTTCATCCTGTAAAACTCCCCTGTCTTTGACGATGTCAAGCATTTCCTTACCATGATGCAGCCATCACCATGCTTGAAAATAAGGAGGCAGTTACTCAGTGATGTTATGTTGGATTTGCCCCAAACTTAAGGCTTTGCATTTAGGCCCAAAAAGTGTATTCATTTGCCCTGTTAATTTTTTAGCAGTATTACTTTAGTGCCTTGTTGCAAACAAGATCTGAAATATTTATATTCTCCTTTCACTCTGTCATATAGGTCATTATTGTGGATTATTGTGAATAGTCACATGTACAGGGTTGCAGGTGGTCACTGTGGTCTAAGGCACTGCATCGCACTGCACTGCACAGCGTCGTCCAGGGTAGGGGAGGGAATGGCCGGCAGGGATGTAGCTCAGTTGGTAGAGCATGGCGTTTGCAACGGCAGGGTTGTGGGTTCGATTCCCATGGGGGGCCAGTATGAAAAACTAGTCACATGTACAGGGTTGCAGGTCATTGTTGTGAATAGTCACATGTACAGGGTTGCAGGTGGCCATTATTGGGGATTATTGTGAATAGTCACATGTACAGGATTGCAGGTGGTCATTATTGGGGATTATTGTGAATAGTCACATATACAGGGTTGCATTTAGTCAATATTGGCGATTATTGTGAATAGTCACATGTGCAGGGTTGCAAGTGGTCATTATTGTGGATTATTGCGAATAGTCAAATGTACAGGGTTGCAGGTAGTCATTATTGTGGATTATTGTGAATAGTCAAATGTACAGGGTTAAAGGTGGTCATTATTGTGAATAGTCACATGTTCAGGGTTGCAGGTGGTCATTATTGGGGATTATTGTGAATAGTCACATACAGGGTTGCAGGTGGTCATTATTGTGGATTATTGTGAATAGTCACATGTACAGGGTTGCAGGTGGTCATTATTGTGGATTATTGCGAATAGTCAAATGTACAGGGTTGCAGGTAGTCATTATTGGGGATTATTGTGAATAGTCACATGTACAGGGTTGCAGGTGGTCATTATTGTGGATTATTGTGAATAGTCAAATGTACAGGGTTGCAGGTGGTCATTATTGGGGATTATTGTGAACATCTTTGACGTGTCTGGGTGGCTTAATACCCCATACACAACATCATTATTAACAGAGGAAGGGTTAGTCATTCAAAAAAATCATGTTAACTGCTATTAGTTTACAGTCCATATCACTTATTATGTGATTTCTTAACACCAACTTTACTGACTATTTTAGTTATTGTTTTGTATTTGTTTGTACACATTTGTAGAATTTTGTTTTTACTTTCACATTATTTTGTGTAGATGAATTACGAAAAATTATAATCAAATCTATTTCAATCCCACTTTTTAAAGCAACAAAATGTGAAATTTTTTATAGTGGGTGTAGACTTTCCATAGACACTGTATAGCCTAATAATATTTAGGAAGTTAATTTCCTTGGGAAGATAACTGCCTGTGCTTCTCCATCCATTCATATGTAGACTACTCTATTTAATTGAGACCAAACGCTCACCTGATCTGGCACGCCCAACTAGGAGAGGAGAGGATTCTGAACCAGGAGAGGAGAGGTATGGCTGCTGAACTTGGAGAGGAGAGGTATGGCTGCTGAACTAGGACGGGAGAGGTATGGCTGCTGAACTAGGAGAGGAGAGGTATGGCTGCTGAACTAGGACGGGAGAGGTATGGCTGCTGAACTAGGACGGGAGAGGTATGGCTGCTGAACTAGGAGAGGAGAGGTATGGCTGCTGAACTAGGACGGGAGAGGTATGGCTGCTGAACTAGGAGAGGAGAGGTATGGCTGCTGAACTAGGACGGGAGAGGTATGGCTGCTGAACTAGGACGGGAGAGGTATGGCTGCTGAACTAGGACAGGAGAGGTATGTCTGCTGAACTAGGAGAGGAGAGGTATGCCTGCTGAACTAGGAAAGGAGCGGTATGGCTGCTGAACTAGGACAGGAGTGGTATGGCTGCTGAACTAGGACGGGAGAGGTATGGCTGCTGAACTAGGACGGGAGAGGTATGGCTGCTGAACTAGGAGAGGAGAGGCTGCTGAACTAGGACAGGAGAGGTATGGCTGCTGAACTAGGACAGGAGAGGTATGGCTGCTGAACTAGGACGGGAGAGGTATGGCTGCTGAACTAGGAGAGGAGAGGTATGGCTGCTGAACTAGGAAAGGAGAGGTATGGCTGCTGAACTAGGACAGGAGAGGTATGGCTGCTGAACTAGCAGAGGAGAGGTATGGCTGCTGAACTAGGACAGGAGAGGTATGGCTGCTGAACTAGGACGGGAGAGGTATGGCTGCTGAACTAGGATGGGAGAGGTATGGCTGCTGAACTAGGAGAGGAGAGGCTGCTGAAATAGGAGAGGATAGGTATGGCTGCTGAACTAGGAGAGGAGAGGTATGGCTGCTGAACTAGGAGAGGAGAGGTATGGCTGCTGAACTAGGACAGGAGAGGTATGGCTGCTGAACTAGGAGAGGAGAGGTATGGCTGCTGAACTAGGAGAGGAGAGGTATGGCTGCTGAACTAGGAGAAGAGAGGCTGCTGAACTAGGAGAGGAGAGGTATGGCTGCTGAACTTGAAACAGCAAGAAAGATGAGCGGTCCGTTGCACTTTCTCTTGACCTACGTTTTGCACGTAGGATATAGCCTGTCTTTTAGGAGCGGGATATTTTCAGTCAGAGACAAATGGATAATTAATATATATTGAGAAGAAAACGACTCCACGCTCGATCCCCATGTTGCGCCTTTTGCTTTATATTGATAATTACATTTTGGGATTTCACCTCGACTCACATTGGTTGAGCGTCCACAACTTATTTCTATTAACAGACACTGTAGTAAACTATAGCCTAATTATATTTAAGTGAATTTCCTTGGAAAGATAACTGCCTTGTGATTTATTCGCCCATTCATAGGTAGCCTGGTAGGCTAGTGTGTGAATAATGTGACAGAGGTGCTTTTAGTACAATAGCTAGGCTAACGCATACCCAGCAGAAAGACACCGTTTCCAAATAATCTGTGGAACAAGTATATTTATCACAACGTTTTCTGTCTGACCACCCTTAACATGAAAAATACGGACCGCGCTCCAATGATCTCTGTCGGAGCCCGCAGCCCTCTACCTCCAAACATCTTTGTTGTACCATTTGAAAGTGGAAAGAAATATATACAGTACCAGTCAAAAGTTTGGACACACCTACTCATTCAAGGGTTTTTCTTTATTTTAACGTTGTAGAATAATAGTGAAGATATCAAAACTATGAAATAACACATATGGAACGATGTAGTAACCAAGAAAGTGTTAAACAGATCAAAATATGTGATGTTTGAGATTCTTCAAATAGCCACCCTTTGCCTTGATGACAGCTTTGCACACTCTTGGCATTCTCTCAACCAGCTTCATGAGGTAGTCACCTGGAATATATTCTGATTTGTTTAACACTTTGTTGGTTACAACATTATTCCATACAGTGGGGAAAAAAAGTATTTAGTCAGCCACCAATTGTGCAAGTTCTGCCACTTAAAAAGATGAGAGTGGCCTGTAATTTTCCTCATAGGTACACGTCAACCATGACAGACAAAATGAGAAAAAGAAATCCAGAAAATCACATTGTAGGATTTTTAATGAATTTATTTGCAAATTATGGTGGAAAATAAGTATTTGGTCAATAACAAAAGTTTCTCAATACTTTGTTATATACCCTTTGTTGGCAATGACACAGGTCAAACGTTTTCTGTAAGTCTTCACAAGGTTTTCACACACTGTTGCTGGTATTTTGGCCCATTCCTCCATGCAGATCTCCTCTAGAGCAGTGATGTTTTGGGGCTGTCGCTGGGCAACACAGACTTTCAACTCCCTCCAAAGATTTTCTATGGGGTTGAGATCTGGAGGCCACTCTAGGACCTTGAAATGCTTCTTACGAAGCCACTCATTCGTTGCCCGGGAGGTGTGTTTGGGATCATTGTCATGCTGAAAGACCCAGCCACGTTTCATCTTCAATGCCCTTGCTGATGGAAGGAGGTTTTCACTCAAAATCTCACGATACATGGCCCCATTCATTCTTTCATTTACACGGATCAATCGTCCTGGTCCCTTTGCAGAAAAACAGCCCCAAAGCATGATGTTTCCACCCCCATGCATCACAGTAGGTATGGATGCAACTCAGCATTCTTTGTCCTCCAAACACGACGAGTTGAGTTTTTACCAAAAAGTTATATTTTGGTTTCATCTGACCATATGACATTCTCCCAATCATCTTCTGGATCATCCAAATGCACTCTAGCAAACTTCAGATGGGCCTGGACATGTACTGGCTTAAGCAGGGGGACACGTCTGCACTGCAGGAATTGAGTCCCTGGCGGCGTAGTGTGTTACTGATGGTAGGCTTTGTTATTTTGGTCCCAGCTCTCTGCAGGTCATTCACTAGGTCCCCCCGTGTGGTTCTGGAATTTTTGCTCACCGTTCTTGTGATCATTTTGACCCCACGGGGTGAGATCTTGCGTGGCGCCCCAGATCGAGGGAGATTATCTGTGGTCTTGTATGTCTTCCATTTCCTAATAATTGCTCCCACAGTTGATTTATTCAAACCAAGCTGCTTACCTATTGCAGATTCAGTCTTCCCAGCCTGGTGCAGGTCTACAATTTTGTTTCTGGTGTCCTTTGACAGCTCTTTGGTCTTGGCCATAGTGGAGTTTGTAGTGTGACTGTTTGAGGTTGTGGACAGGTGTCTTTTATACTGATAACAAGTTCAAACAGGTGCCATTAATACAGGTAACGAGTGGAGGACAGAGGAGCCTCTTAAAGAAGAAATTACAGGTCTGTGAGAGCCAGAAATCTTGCTTGTTTGTAGGTGACCAAATACTTATTTTCCACCATCATTTGCAATTAAATTAATTAAAAATCCTACAATGTGATTTTCTGGATTTTTTTTCCTCAATTTGTCTGTCATAGTTGACGTGTACCTATGATGAAAATTACAGGCCTCTCTCATCTTTTTAAGTGGGAGAACTTGCACAATTGGTGGCTGACTAAATACTTTTTTCCCCCACTGTATGTGTTATTTCATAGTTTGGATGGTATTACATTTTAGTACATTTGTCAGCCAAAACATGACACCCACCCTTTTTTTATGTGTTCTTTTGCAAACTGTCATCAACATGAAGCTTTCCAACGTAACATCAACTATCCAATCAAAGCCACATTGACAATTTGAAATTAGCACATCAATTACAAATAATTACAATTTAATATATTTAAATCCCACTTTGTAACGTAACAAAATGTGAAAAAGGTTCAAGGGAGTGCTGACGTTCTAAAGGCAATGTATTATATTAGGTTAACATTTCAAAATAGTCTGATGCATATCCTGTAGATCAGATCATATATCCTGTAGATCAGATCAAGGAACGCTGTCTATACTTCCATCCCTTTTGTTATTGGCTGATTCCATCGCCAGCAATGCCCAAAAATATTCTTGGAATTCTCACATAGAAACGTAATTGGGGTCTAAAATAAAAATAAGCTAAATCAATTTGCCCTTTTTCCCGATAGGGAATGTCCTATTGGTCTGAAGTGTAAGATATTGGTTTCTCCCGTGGGAGCCCCGGGTTCATATTGTGCGTGTTACATACAGTTACAATATTTGAGCGCTGCAAATCTGCGTAGCAAGCAAACAGACGATGTGTATTATTTTTAACATGCTGTGAAAGTGGTACTCACTTTTAGGAATGGGTAATCGTTTACAAGTTACAAGCTATATCATAAACCCATCGTTGAAAACCACATTTTTCATCTTCTGTGGTTTGGTAACTTCCTGTTGTTCAACGGACCGGAATGAAGAAGCAGAGTTTGGAAAAAATGTATTTGGTGTCCATTAAGTCTTAAACAGCAAGGGGGCATTGTTTCCACTCCGTTGTGGCCGTCCCCATTTAATGCAAGACCTCATCATACCATTGTTGTGTTGTTTTACCCTTAGTGTACTAACTTGAACTCCACTACCCTCTTTTTGGGATTTACAGGAAACACCTATCCCACCCCCCTCCTCCCTCCAACCCTCCTCCCCCTCCCCCTCTTGGGGTCCCCAGGTCGTGCCTCTCCTGGTAACTTACTGCTGGGTCTGAAGAGGGTGTCTGTGCTGCTGGTCGACTGCAGGAAAACACCGGGACGGAGTGGGTTTATGCTCTTACATACATTTATTTTGGGACATTCCCTAGATGTCCTTAATTATCATTAAATACAATCACTAACCTTCTTAAAATGTAGAATCATTAGAAGCACTCCTACCTCATTGGTTAAATTGATGATTTTAACCCATCCAATATGCTCAAATCTGATCACAAGAGTTTGGAAAGCTGGGCCTTGAACTAACTTCGATATGAAAAAGGAACCCTAACTGTCTGTCTTTGTTTCACAGGGGACAGCCCTAACCGTCGCTCTCTCAGTAGAAGGGGCTTATCATCTGGGGAGGCTAACCAACATCATGATGCTGATGAGGCAGAGAAGAGTCTCTCCAGATCAGAACACCTCAAGAAACACCAGCAGAGACTTACAGGGAAGAAACCTCACTGCTGCTTTGACTGTGGAAAGAGTTTCACCTCTTCAACAAATCTTAATACACACAAGAGAATACACACAGGAGAGAAACCTTATAGCTGTGATCAGTGTGGGAAGAGATTCACTCAGTCAGGAAACCTGGCTGAACACAAGAGAATACACACAGGAGAGAAGCCTTACCACTGCTCAGACTGTGGAATGAGCTTAACCACTTCAAACGGACTTCTAGTACACCAGAGAACACACACAGGAGAGAAGCCTTTTTGTTGTGATCAGTGTGGGAAGAGATTCACTCGGTCAGGAATCCTGGCTTCACACAAGAGAATACACACAGGAGAGAAGCCTTTTGGTTGTGATCAGTGTGGGAAGAGATTCACTCAGTCAGGAAGCCTGGCTGGACACAAGAAAATACACACAGGAGAGAAGCCTTTTGGTTGTGATCAGTGTGGGAAGAGATTCATTCTTTCAGGATACCTGGCTGTACACAAGAGAACACACACAGGAGAGAAGCCTTACCACTGCTCAGACTGTGGAATGAGCTTAAGCACTTCAAAAGGACTTCTAGTACACCAGAGAATACACACAGGAGAGAAACCTTATAGCTGTGATCAATGTAGGAAGAGATTCTCTCATTCAGGACACCTGGTTGAACACCAGAGAACACACACAGGAGAGAAGCCTTTTGGTTGTGATCAGTGTGGAAAGAGGTTCACTCAGTCAGGAAGCCTGGCTGTACACAAGAGAATACACACAGGAGAAAAGCCATTTGGTTGTGATCAATGTGGGAAGAGATTCTCTCATTTTACATTTTTACATTTTAGTCATTTAGCAGACGCTCTTAGCCAGAGCGACTCACAAATTGGTGCGTTCACCCTATAGCCAGTGGGATAACCACTTTACAATTTGGGGGGGGGGGGGGGGTTAGAAGGAATACTTTATCCTATCCCAGGTATTCCTTAAAGAGGTGGGGTTTCAAATGTCTCCGGAAGGTGGTGAGTGACTCCGCTGTCCTGGCGTCGTGAGGGAGCTTGTTCCACCATTGGGGTGCCAGAGCAGCGAACAGTTTTGACTGGGCTGAGCGGGAGCTGTGCTTCCGCAGAGGAAGGGGAGCCAGCAGGCCAGAGGTGGATGAACGCAATGTCCTCGTTTGGGTGTAGGGACTGATCAGAGCCTGAAGGTACAGAGGTGCCGTTCCCCTCACTGCTCCATAGGCAAGCACCATGGTCTTGTAGCGGATGCGAGCTTCAACTGGAAGCCAGTGGAGTGTGCGGAGGAGGGGGGTGACGTGAGAGAACTTGGGAAGGTTGAACACCAGACGGGCTGCGGCATTCTGGATGAGTTGTAGGGGTTTAATGGCACAGGCAGGGAGCCCAGCCAACAGCGAGTTGCAGTAGTCCAGACGGGAGATGACAAGTGCCTGGACCAGGACCTGCGCCGCTTCCTGTGTAAGGCAGGGTCGCACTCTCCGAATGTTGTAGAGCATGAACCTGCAGGAGCGGGTCACCGCCTTGATGTTGGCGGAGAACGACAGGGTGTTGTCCAGGGTCACGCCTAGGCTCTTCGCACTCTGGGAGGAGGACACAGCGGAGTTGTCAACCGTGATGGCGAGATCATGGAACGGGCAGTCCTTCCCCGGGAGGAAGAGCAGCTCCGTCTTGCCAGGGTTCAGCTTGAGGTGGTGATCCGTCATCCATACTGATATGTCTGCCAGACATGCAGAGATGCGATTCGCCACCTGGTTATCAGAAGGGGGAAAGGAGAAGATTAGTTGTGTATCGTCAGCGTAGCAATGATAGGAGAGACCATGTGAGGATATGACAGAGCCAAGTGACTTGGTGTATAGGGAGAAAAGGAGAGGGCCCAGAACCGATCCCTGGGGGACACCAGTGGTGAGAGCACGTGGTGCGGAGACAGCTTCCCGCCACGCCACTTGGTAGGAGCGACCGGTCAGGTAGGACGCAATCCAGGAGTGAGCCGCGCCGGAGATGCCCATCTCGGAGAGGGTGGAGAGGAGGATCTGATGGTTCACAGTATCAAAGGCAGCAGACAGGTCTAGAAGGACAAGAGCAGAGGAGAGAGAGTTAGCTTTAGCAGTGCGGAGAGTCTCCGTGACACAGAGAAGAGCAGTCTCAGTTGAATGACCAGTCCTGAAACCTGATTGGTTTGGATCAAGAAGGTCATTCTGAGAGAGATAGCAAGAGAGTTGGCTAAAGACGGCACGCTCAATAGTTTTGGAAAGAAAAGAAAGAAGGGATACTGGTCTGTAGTTGTTGACATCAGTGGGGTCGAGTGTTGGTTTTTTGAGGAGGGGAGCAACTCTCGCTCTCTTGAAGACGGAAGGGACATGGCCAGCGGTCAAGGATGAGTTGATCAGCGAGGTGAGGTAGGGGAGAAGGTCACCGGAGATGGTCTGGAGAAGGGAGGAGGGGATGGGGTCAAGCGGGCAGGTTGTTGGGCGGCCTGCAGTCACAAGTCGCAGGATTTTATCTGGAGAGAGAGGGGAGAAAGAAGTCAAAGCATAGGGTAGGGCAGTGTGAGCAGGACCAGCAGTGTTATTAGACTTAACAAACGAGGATCGGATGTCGTCAACCTTCTTTTCAAAGTGGTTGACGAAGTCATCCACAGAGAGAGAGGAGGGGGGGGGGGGGGGAGGAGGATTCAGGAGGGAGGAAAATGTGGCAAAGAGCTTCCTAGGGTTAGAGGCAGATGCTTGGAATTTAGAGTGGTAGAAGGTGGCCTTAGCAGCAGAAACAGATGAAGAAAATGTAGAGAGGAGGGAGTGAAAAGATGCCAGGTCGGTAGGGAGTTTAGTTTTCTTCCATTTCCTCTCCGCTGCCCGGAGCTCTGTTCTGTGAGCTCGCAGTGAGTCATCAAGCCACGGAGCTGGGGGGGAGGACCGAGCCGGCCGGGAGGATAGGGGACACAGAGAGTCAAAGGATGCAGAAAGGGAGGAGAGGAGGGTTGAGGAGGCAGAATCAGGAGATTGGAGGGAGAAGGATTGAGCAGAGGGAAGAGATGATAGGATGGAAGAGGAGAGAGTAGTGGGAGAGAGAGAGCGAAGGTTGCGGCGGCGCATTACCATCTGTGTAGGGGCAGAGTGAGTAGTGTGGGAGGAGAGCGAGAGAGAAAAGGAAACAAAGTAGTGGTCGGAGACTTGGAGGGGAGTTGCAGTGAGATTAGTAGAGGAGCAGCATCTAGTGAAGATGAGGTCAAGCGTATTGCCTGCCTTGTGAGTAGGGGGGGACGGTGAGAGGGTGAGGTCAAAAGAGGAGAGGAGTGGAAAGAAGGAGGCAGAGAGAAATGAGTCAAACGTGGACATAGGGAGGTTGAAATCCCCCAAAACTGTGAGGGGTGAGCCATCCTCAGGAAAGGAACTTATCAAGGCGTCAAGCTCGTTGATGAACTCTCCAAGGGAACCTGGAGGGCGATAGATGACAAGGATATTAAGCTTAAATGGGTTAGTGACTGTGACAGCATGGAATTCAAATGAGGAGATAGACAGATGGGTTAGGGGAAAAATTGAGAATGTCCACTTGGGAGAGATGAGGATTCCTGTACCACCACCCCTCTGACCAGATGCTCTCGGGGTATGCGAGAACACATGGTCAGACGAGGAGAGAGCAGTAGGAGTAGCCGTGTTTTCAGTGGTGATCCATGTTTCCGTCAGCGCCAGGAAGTCGAGGGACTGGAGGTTGGCATAGGCTGGGATGAAGTCAGCTTTGTTGGCAGCAGAACGGCAGTTCCAGAGGCTGCCTGCGACCTGGAACTCCAGGTGAGGGGTGCGAGCAGGGACCACCAGGTTGGAGAGGCAGCAGCCGCGCGGTGTTGTGCGTTGTTTGTGTAGCCTGTGCAGAGACGAGAGAACAGGGATAGGCAGAGGCATAGTTGACAGGCTGTAGCAAATGGCTACAAAAATGCAGAGGAGATCGGAATGAAATGAGCTAAGCATCTGGGAGAGGAGAGAGGGGGGCCTCCCTCACCAAAAACTTCTACCTCAGAAACTAAAATTGTTTCACTGAACAGTTGTTCAATGTTTAAAGGAATAAACTCAAACCCACTTTATTCAGCTAGCCAACTATGACACCATAGCTGACTAGCATGCTAGCATCCAATAACACACAGTTTAACACACAGTTAAGCACCAATACTCACAACAAGCCACCAATAGTGTGTTAACTAGCTAACCAGCATGCCAGCATCCAGTAACACACAGCCAAGCACAAACACTTGGTCACAGCAAACCACCAATAGTGTGATAACACACTAAACAGATCATTCGTGTCTGTGTCAAGTTCCTTTCATGACGCAGCAATGATTCAACATTGGCTAGCTAGGACAAGTATATTGTAATTAGCTACTACCGCACCGTTCGCTGGTCGTGCTGGGTAGCTAGCAATGGCCACTGTGTTGGCTTTGTTTGAAGAACGGCTAGCTAGCTAGCTTCGTGCTACACCCGGCACACAATGGCTACTGTGTTGACTCTGACTCTGTTCGAAAAAACGGCTAATTAGCTCGCTTCGTGCTACAGCCGGCACGGCGGAAGACACTGCCAAGACACAGTAGCTACCCACGATACCTAGCTATGACGCCGTAGCTAACTAGCAAGCTAGCATCCATTAACACACAATTAGCACCAATACTTGGTTACAACAAACTGCCAAGAGTGTGTTAGCACACTAAACAGATGATTCATGTCCGTGTCTAGTTCCTTACATAACGCAGAACGCAGCAAAAATTAAACGTTGGCTAGAAGCACATTTAACAGTGGGAACAGCTAATCGTTACCAGTAGCTACCCGCTAGCTAGCTAGCCTCGTGCTTCGATACTAACCTACAATAACCTACGGAAACCTACAACAACAACAATACTAACCTATAATAAATACAATACCTAACTACAACTAACTACCAACCTACGATCTAATGCATGGTTAAGCTATACTCAACACCAAATGAGAAGTTTGCTTACCTCCAGCTTTGCTTACCTCCAGCTAACGCAGAACAAAGCCAGGTGTCCTCATTCAGGACACCTGGCTTTACACAAGAGAAAACACCACACTGTTGGGTAACCTTTCCACTTTTGGTAGCTCAATCCAGTTAATGGTAGACTAGTGTACATACACCGGAGAGAAGCCCTACAGGGTGAGTTTTGCCACCTCAAGCGTTCTTAATATGGCCTTCCTTAGTGTAATTTGATGTACTGTCAACAAGGGGTCCACCCTCTGAAAACTTTAACTATCCATTATTTCCAGATTTCTATTAATTGCAATGTGAGTGAAATAGTCTGTGTTTGAATGGTGTGGGCGTACGTACCCCAACAACAGAATGGTGTGGGTGTTTCCCAACAACAGGGTTGGTCAGCTCAGAGAAAGCAGGGCGGTAGCTCTACCCAACATTTCTACCCAACATTTCGATGTTTTGTTCCCCGAGCCACTTAGTTATCACTTTTGCCTTATGGCAAGGTGCTCCTTCATGCTGGAAAAGGTATTGTACGTCACCAAACTGTTCTTGGATGGTTGGGAGAAGTTGTTCTCTGAGGATGTGTTGGTACCATTCTTTATTCATGGCTGTGTTCTTAGGCAAAATTGTAAGCCCACTCCCTTGGCTGAGAAGCAACCCCACACACGAATGGTCTCAGGATGCTTTACTGTTGGCATGACACAGGACTGATGGTAGCGCTCACCTTGTCTTGTCCGGACAAGCTTTTTTCCGGATGCCCCAAACAATCGGAAAGGGGGTTCATCAGAGAAAATGACTTTACCCCAGTCCTCAGCAGTTCAATCCCTGTACCTTTTGTAGAATATCAGTCTGTCCCTGATGTTTTTCCTGGAGAGTAGTGGCTTCCTCGCTGCCCTTCTTGACACCAGGCCATCCTCCAAAAGTCTTCGCCTCAATGTGCGTGCAGATGCACTCATACCTGCCTGCTGCCATTCCTGAGCAAGCGCTGCACTGGTGGTGCCCCGATCCTGCAGCTGAATCAACTTTAGGAGACGGTCCTGGCGCTTGCTGGATTTTCTTGGGCGCTCTGATGCCTTCTTCACACAATTGAACCTCTCTCCTTGAAGTTCTTGATGATCCGATAAATGGTTGATTTAGGTGCAATCTTACTAGCAGCAATATCCTTGCCTGTGAAGCCATTTTTGTGCAAAGCAATGATGACGGCACATGTTTCCTTGCAGGTAACCATGGCTAACAGAGGAAGAACAATGATTTCAAGCACCACCCTCCTTTTAAAGCTTCCAGTCTTTTATTCTAACTCAATCAGCATGACAGGGTGATCTCCAGCCTTGTCCTCGTCAACACTCTCACCTGTGTTAACGAGAGAATCACTGACATGATGTCAGCTGGTCCTTTTGTGGCAGGGCTGAAATGCAGTGGAAATGTTTTTGGGGGATTAAGTTCATTTTCATCTGATCACTCTTTATAACAGTCTGGACTATATGCAAATTGCCATCATAAAAACTGAGGCAGCAAACTTTGTGAAAATGTATATTTGTGTCATTCTCAACTTTTGACCACAACTGTATATTAACAGCAGGGGTTTAAACACAGTCTGTGTGCTTACTAGTTATTACATGTCATATACAGTTGAAGTCGGAAGTTTACATACACTTAGGTTGGAGTCATTTAAAAGTCGTTTTTCAACCACTCCACAAATTTCTTGTTAACAAACTATAGTTTTGGCAAGTCTGTTAGGACATCTACTTTGTGCATGACAACAATTCTTTACAAACAGATTATTTCACTTATAATTCACTATATCACAATTCCAGTGGGTCAGAAGTGTACATACACTTAGTTGACTGTGCTTTTAAACAGCTTGGAAAATTCCAGAAAATTATGTCATGGCTTTAGAAGCTTCTGGCGAATTGACATCATTTGAGTCAATTGGAGGTGTACCTGTGGATGTATTTCCATGCCTACTTTCAAACTCAGTGCCTCTTTGCTTGACATCATGAGAAAATGAAAATAAATCAGCCAAGACATCAGAAAAATAATTGTAGACCTCCACAAGTCTGGTTCATCCTTAGGAGCTATTTCCAAACACCTGAAGGTACCACGTTCATCTGTACAAACAATAGTACTCAAGTATAAACACCATGGGACCACGCAGCCGTCATACCGCTCAGGAAGGAGACGCGTTCTGTCTCCTAGCTTGCAAGCCGAAGAACACCATCCCAACCGTGAAGCACGGGGGTGGCAACATCATGCTGTGGGGGTGATTTGCTGCAGGAGGGACTGGTGCACTTCACAAAATAGATGGCATCATGAGGAAGGAAAATTATATTATGTGGATATTTTGAAGCAACATCTCAAGACATCAGTCAGGTCAAGTTAAAGCTTGTTCCCAAATAGGTCTTCCAAATGGACAATGACCCCAAGCATACTTCCAAAGTTCTGGCAAAATGGCTTAAGTACAACAAAGTCAAGGTATTTGAGTGGCCATCACAAAGCCCTGACCTCAATCCTATAGAACATTTGTGGGTAGAACTGAAAAAGCATGTTCGAGCAAAGAGGCCTACAAACATGACTCAGTTACACCAGCTCTGTCAGGAGGATTGGGCCAAAATTCACCCAATTTATTGTGGGAGGCTACCCGTAACGTTTGACCCAAGTTAAACCATTTAAATGCAATGCGACCAAATACTAATTGAGTGTATGTAAACTTCTGACCCACTGGGAATGTGATGAAAGAATTAAAAGCTGAAATAAATCATTCTCTCTACTATTATTCTGACATTTCACATTCTTAAAATAAAGTGGTGATCCTAACTGACCTAAAACAGGGAATTTTTACTAGGATTAAATGTCAGGAATTGTGAAAAACTGAGTTTAAATGCATTTGGCTAAGGTGTATGTAAACTTCCGACTTAAACTGTATATGTTGTTAGTCAGCTAGCTTGTTACGATAGCATTAGCGTAGTGCTAGGCTAGTTTTAAACACAACAAACATACAAACCAAAACATTGGTGCTATTTTGACCATTTTGTGTATATTAACAGCAGGGTTATAAACACACAGTCTGTGTGCTTACTAGTAATATATGTTGTTATTCAGCTATATTTGGTTTATTTATGAAAGGAGGGGGAGATGACTGTCACAGTTAAAGGGGAGGAGGGGGAGATGATTGTCACAGTGAAAGGGGAGGAGGGGGAGATGACTGTCACAGTGAAAGGGGAGGAGGGGGAGATGACTGTCACAGTGAAAGGAGGGGAGGGGGAGATGACTGTCACAGTGAAAGGGGAGAAGGAGGGGGAGATGACTGTCACAGTGAAAGGGGAGGAGGGGGAGATGACTGTCACAGTGAAAGGGGAGAAGGAGGGGGAGATGACTGTCACAGTGAAAGGAGAGGAGGGGGAGATGACTGTCACAGTGAAAGGAGAGGAGGGGGAGATGACTGTCACAGTGAAAGGAGAGGAGGGGGAGATGACTGTCACAGTGAAAGGGGAGGAGGAGGATGGATATCTGATTAACAGCAGTGAGTTTTGTCTTGGGGAGAGTCAGAAAGCTCTGATTAGAGAAAAGGCCTGCAGTGTCACTGGCCTTTTTGGCCTTTTTAACTATCCCAAAGCCTAGGACCAAGAGGCATGGAGAGGAAGCCTTTAGTTACTATGCCTCCCAGCCTCTGGAATAGCCAGAGAACCTGAGGGGGAAGGAAACTGTGGCATTTTTAAAACGAGATCATAAAACACACCTTTTTAGTGGTGCTTTTCCTCAGGGTGCTTTTTAGTCGTGCAGTTTTAATTGTAATTCTTTAGTTTTTTATCCTCTTATATTTGTGTAGTAAATATTTAGTTTCATTTTAATTGTTTTTATTAGTTTTTTTCCTGTGAAGCACATTGTGTTCAATTCCATGTCTGGAATGTGCTGTATAAATAAAGCTTGATTTGATTCTCTATGGTGTTATTAGATCCCTAATATTGAGTTAGGCCTGTAAGGTAAGATAGACTGATATGATTGAAATCTCTATGGTGTTATTGAATTTAAACAACAAGGCACTCAACCCCGTGGATTATTGAACAACTAAGAGCTGTTCTCTAACATGAGGTGAAGAGGAGTGAATAACACACAACTAAGAGGATAAAGAGGGGGTTCTGATATGATATGAAAAGGAGACCAAGCAGACATGGGGATAGACAGGAAAGAAGCTAGACAAAGAAACCATAGTGGCTCCGATATGATATGAAATGATGAAGCTGTATAAAAAGAGAGCTCCAAGTCTGGGACGGCAGTTGCTCTGCAGACCAGCTCGGCTGTATTGCTTGTGTAATAAAGTCTATCTTGATTCTACAAAAACACTGAAAGTACTTTGTTTGTTTTAATATGTATAGGGATAATTTACTACAACAATAGCAGCTAAATAGCCGCTAAATACTGTATATACAGTGCCTTCAGAAAGTATTTATACCCCTTCCACTTTTTCACATTTTGTTGTTACAACCCTGAATTTAAAATGGATTAAATTGAGATTAATTTTGTCACTGGCATACACACAATACCCCAAAATGTCAAAGTGGAATCATGTTTTTCGAACAAATTAATTAAAAATAAAAAGCTGAAATGTCTTGAGTTAATAAGAATTCAACCTATTTGTTATGACAAGCCTAAGAAAGTTCAGGAGTAAAAATCTTCTCAACAAGTCACATAATAAGTTGCATGGACTCACTCTGTGTGCAATAATAGTGTTTAACATGCTTTTTGAATGACTACCTCATCTCCGTAACCCAGACATACTGTAAAATTATCTGTACGGTCCCTCAGTCGAGCAGTGAATTTCAAACACAGATTCAACCACAAAGACCAGGGAAGTTTTCCAATGCCTCGCAAAGAAGGGCACCTATTGGTAGACGACATTGAATATTCCTTCATTCATTACACTTTGGATGGTGTGTCAATATACCCAGCCTCTACAAAGATAGAGACATCCTTCCTAACTCAGTTGCCAGAGAGGAAGGAAACAGCTCAGGGATTTCACCATGAGGCTAATGCTGACTTTTAAACAGTTAGAGAGTTTATTGGCTGTGATAGGAGAAAACTGAGAATGGATCAACAACATTGTAGTTACTCCACAATACTGACCTAAATAACAGAGTGAAAAGAAGGAAGCCTGTACATAATAAAAATATACCAAAACATGCATCCTGTTTGCAACAAGAAACTAAAGTAATAATGCTAAAAAATTTGGCAAAGCAATTAACTTTTTGTCCTGAATACAAAGTGTTATGTTAGGGCAAATCCAATCCAACACATTTCTGAGTACCACTCTTGAAATGTCCAAGCTTAGCTGTGGCTGCATCATGTTATGGGTATGCTTGTAATCGTTAAGGACTGGGGAGTTTTTCAGGATAAAAATAAATGGAATGAAGCTAAGCACAGGCAAAATCCTAGAGGAAATCCTGGTTCAGTCTGTTTTCCACCAGACATTGTGAGATGCATTCACCTTTCAGCAGGACAATAACCTAAAACACAAGGAC
Source organism: Coregonus lavaretus (assembly GCF_964263955.1). Classification (NCBI taxonomy): domain Eukaryota; kingdom Metazoa; phylum Chordata; class Actinopteri; order Salmoniformes; family Salmonidae; genus Coregonus; species Coregonus lavaretus. The sequence continues at coordinate 60,365 of NW_028159240.1, forward strand.
AAATATACGCTGGAGTTGCTTACCAAGAAGGTAATGAATGTTCCTGAGTGGCCGGATTACAGTTTTGACTTAAATCTACTTGATAATCTATGGCAAGGCCTGAGAATGGTTGTCTAGCAGAGGAGGCTCCTCTGAGTAGGAAAGGGATGAGAGCATCCTCCTCAGTGAATTTCATAAAAATAAAAATGGTAAAACATTGAAGAAGTTATCCTTTTTAGATAAAACTATACTCAATATATTCACCTGTCACCAAATAATTGATTAAAACACACTGTTTTGCAATGAAGGTCTACAGTAGCCTCAACAGCACTCTGTACGATAGCACAACTCTCTTCCATAGACTTACACAGTAATTATGACAACTTCCGGAGGACGTCCTCCAACCTATCAGAGCTCTTGCAGCATGAACTGACATGTTGTCCACCCAATCAAAGGATCAGAGAATTCATCTAGTACTGAAAGCACAAGCTACAGCTAGCTAGCTAGCACTGCAGTACATAAAATGTGGTGAGTAGTTGACTCAAAGAGAGAGAAAGACAATAGTTTAGCAGTTCTCAACAAACTAATTTATTCAAAAATGAAGGAGAAGGAAGAGAGAGAGAATTCATCATTTCTTTTCACTTTCAGAATCACTTACTTAGCTAGCAAATGCAGCTGGTGGCTAGTTTAATTACTCAAACACCCGGCTCTAACAGAGGGATATAATGTTAGCTAGCAGGCTAGTTTAGTTACTCAAACACCCTGCTCCAACAGAGGGATGCTATGTTAGCTAGCTGGCTAGTTTAGTTACTCAAACACCCGGCTCAAACAGAGGGATGCAATGTTAGCTAGCTGGCTAGTTTAGTTACTCAAAACACCCGGCTCAAACATATAAACATATCTGAATTTGTCCATTAGAAACTTGTTTGCAACTGTTGGACAAATGATTACACCCTAGATAAGCTAATTGCAGGCAAGAGTGTGCAAGGCAGTATTGAATGTGTCACTGTCCGTATGTCACCTACGTTGTAAACTTTCATTCATAGACTAGGTTGTAGCAACCTCATGATGGGTATAGGCAGGGGCGGCCTGTTCAATAGGGCGATATGGGCGACGCACTGCCAAACGGGAAAAGGAAGGGATTTTTTTTCTAATCAATTATATCACGGCAACAGTAGTTATCAGTGTTGTAATCTATACGTCTGATCTGCCACAGTGCCACACTGCCACTAAATGTCGAATCAGGCTAAAGTCGTGCTTCAAATGGCTCCCCCCCCCTTTTGGGGCGATTTCAGTCAGGTTGAAAATCGCCCAGAAGTCTGTCATAGACTCCCATGTAAAATCTATTTTTTTCAAATATCAGACCTTTCAATACAATCTCTATGGGTGTCTGAGGGCTTGCACTTACGCGCTTTCGTCATACGTAACGTAACCATGAACGTAACTAAGAAAATAGCGTATTGTGTCTTTGAAAGAAGTTCCTTTTTGTCGGCGAACAAATGAAGATAAATTGGCAACGAAACAATTAGGACCTCCCAGACCAAATTTAATAATTCAACAGGTTTCTACTAAAGGCGGAAAGTCCTACACCCGAGGATTTTCCAAAAATTGGTACCAACGAAAAAATAACATTGCCACTCAACTGGATGAGGGATACAGGCTAGCTGTCCGCCGCCACAACGATGAGGTTAGTGTTGATAATCACAAGTTTACTGGAGAACTGAGACCAAGTAGAGACTTTGGACAGGGTGGATATGGTATAATAAAGGCAGTTTATTCAGAGGTAAAGATATCTGGAATCGCGTGCACGGACCCGTTCGTCAAACTCTTAGGGAGCTATACATTAAGCCCCATTACTTACCATATCAGATAAGAGAAATTGCTGCAGCTACATATATTTTACATCCTGGCCCTACATAGTTCACTATTTGCATCACTTACCAAAATATGACATGTGGTCATATATGCTTGGAAAGTTGAGATGCCATAGAACGTCAAAAAAGTAAACATTGCTGGAGACACATTGCCGTTTTGGAGAAGACATCGCGTTTGCTAGCGAAGAGATTTGTTGTGGCAAATGAACTTGGGCTGGGAATTGCCAGGGACCTCACGATAAGATATATGCAAATTTGCGAGTCTCATGATTCTATACGTATTGCGATTCGATACTGTGATTTTATTGCGCACCATATGTCTGTTGCAGAGGGATCAGAAAGCCATGAGAACGAGTTTTGATCAGTCATGGAAATAAAAGTGCTGAAAACAAATTGGCTCCCAATGTGAAAAGATTGAGAACAAGCTATGAAGGAACAATAATGGTGTTTTGGTGCAGGTACAGCCAACTAGCGCTAAAATATTGCGATATTGTCAATACAGTATATCGTAAAGTATCACTATGTAACTCGATTTCTTTCACCCCAATCCCTCAAATTAACGGTAAATAACTGAATTGTTTGCCCCACATTTAGCTAAGATGATTAGCTAGCCAGCTAAAATGTTTTATTTAGTTAGCAGTCGCATCTACAATAGTTTACTGTCAATAACATGTCTCCAAAAATGACGTGGTGTCTCCAATTGTGTTGACATTTTACAATTGCGATGCGCATCCATGAGTATCCACTTTCTGTAGCTCAGCTGGTAGAGCACTGCGCTTGTAACGCCAAGGTAGTGGGTTCGATCCCCGGGACCACCCATACACAAAAATGTATGCACGCATGACTGTAAGTCGCTTTGGATAAAAGCGTCTGCTAAATGGCATATTATTATTATTATTATTATTATTATTATTATTATTATTATTATTATTATCTGAAGAGAGCCCCGAAACATTGTGTGCAGACATTTTATGCAATAAATGAAGTAGGTTGAATCTAGTAGTTCTGATCTTCTGATTGGTCCTGATGAGTTGGGCGAGGTCCCCTCCAGGCTACTGTCACTGTTGCATTGGCTCTGAGTCGGGTTCTCTGTCTTCAAATGTTCAGCCTAAGAGAGGGGATTTTTGTGTGTGTGTGTGTGTGTGTGTGTGTGTTTAACAGTGATGATGTGTGTGTGTGTGTGTGTGTGTGTGTGTGTGTGTGTTTGTGTGTGTGTGTGTGTGTGTGTCCTCAGAGCAAGAACTCGTGAGTTGGAAGAACTGAGATGCCTATGGCGTGGGTGTTGTCCTTGGCCACCTGCTGACAAGGCTGACAAGATAGGACCCTTTTGTCCATTGTTATTGGATAGGAACAGAACTTATAACCAGCTCCTGACCTAAATAGATCTTAGCACAACATTTTACTCAACATATCATATTCCATATTCACTATAACAAATATATTTACTACGACATTAGCAAGAACCGCCACATCCTCAGCCGGCTAATCCAGTGTGTGAAGTTTTGCGGAGTGTTTGAGTTAGCTTTGCGAGGCAAAGATGAAACTGAGGGCTCCACCAACCCTGGTAAGCCAACACTTTTGAGATCAGTCAATAAATGCTTCTGGTATTGACTTATATGCTGCCCCTGTCTTCATGTTGTTGCTGGACATATCTTTTTTAAAATGTGTGTAGGTCACCTAAATCATCAGAAAAATTGCCCCCCCTGAGAATTTTTTCAGGAGCCGCCACTGCGTATAGGGAAAATTTGAGTATCATGTAGTAGCCTAAACCTATCGATGTTACATTGAACTGGGTGAATGGAATATGAATGACAGTCATCCAACATGCTGTCAAATCAAAACTTTGAAATAACACATATGGAATCATGTAGTAACCAAAGAAGTGTTAAACAATTCAAAACATGTTTTATATTTGAGATTCTTCAAAGTAGCCACCCTTTGCCTTCATGACAGCTTTGCACACTCTTGCCATTCTCTCTACCAGCTTCACCTGGAATGCTTTTCCAACAGTCTTGAAGGAGTTCCCACATATGCTGAGCACTTGTTGGCTGCTTTTCCTTCACTCTGCGGTCCGACTCATCCAAAAACCATCTCAATTTGGTTTAGGTCGGGGGATTGTGGAGGCCAGGTCATCTGATGCAGCACTACATCCCTCTCCTTGTTTTAGTATTTATTTTTCTTCTTTAAAAAAAAAATGTATTTATTATTATTTTTTTCTGCCGGCCATTCCCTCCGCTACCCTGGACCAATTGTGCGCCATCTCATGGGTCTCCCGGTCGCGGCCGGCTACGACAGGGCCTGGATTCGAACCAGGATCCCTAGTGGCACTGCTAGCACTTAGACCACTGCGCCACTCGGGAGACTCCTTCTTGGTAACATAGCCCTTACATAGCCTGGAGGTGTGTTGGGTCATTGTCCTGTTGAAAAACAAATGATAGTCCCACTAAGCCCAATCCGGATGGGATGGCGTATCACTGCAGAATGCTGTGGTAGCCATGCTGGTTAAGTGTGCCTTGAATTCTAAATAAATCACAGACAGTGTCACCAGCAAAGCACCCCCACACCATAACTCCCCCTCCATGCTTTACGGTGGGAAATACACATGCGATCATCCGTTCACCCACACCGCGTCTCACAAAGACACGGCGGCTGGAACCAAAAATCTCCAATTTGGACTCCAGACCAAAGGACAAATTTCCACCGTTTCCCCCATTGCTTGTGTTTCTTGGCCCAAGCAAGTCTCTTCTTCTTATTGGTGTCCTTTAGTAGTGGTTTCTTTGCAGCAGTTCGACCATGAAGGACTGATTCACACAGTCCCCTCTGAACAGTTGATGTTGAGATGCGTCTGTGACTTGAACTCTGAAGCATTCATTTGGGCTGCAATTTCTGAGGCTGGTAACTCTAATGAACTTATCCTCTGCAGCAGCGGTAACTGGGTCTTCCATTCCTGTGGCGGTCCTCATGAGAGCCAGTTTCATCATAGAGCTTGATGGTTTTTGCGACTGCACTTTAAGAAACGTTGACTGATCTTCATGTCTTAAAGTAATGATGGACTGTCGTTTCTCTTTGCTTATGTGAGCTGTTCTTGCCATAATATGGACTTGCTCTTTTATCAAATATGGCTGTCTTCTGTATATCCCCCCTTACCTTGTCACAACACAGCTGATTGATCAAACGCATTAAGAAGGAAAGAAATTCCACAAATTAACTTTGAAGAAGGCACACCTGTTTATTGAAATGCATTCCAGGTGACTACCTCATGAAGCTGGTTGAGAGAATGTCAAGAGTGTGCAAAGCTGTCATCAAGGCAAAGGGTGGCTATTTGCAGAATCACAAATATTTTTTGGACCTCAGGAAGAATAGCTGCTGCCTTGGGAGCAGCTAATGGGGATCCCTAATGACAACAGCAGCGTTCTATCCAAGCTGGGAGAGAGCACGAGGAGGGATCATGTCATGTAGGTTCAGGTAGCAGCTACAGGACAGTTGTATATTATTTTAATCAGCAGCCATACAGTAGGGAAAAAAAGTATTTAGTCAGCCACCAATTGTGCAAGTTCTCCCACTTAAAAAGATGAGAGAGGCCTGTAATTTTCATCATAGGTACACGTCAACTATGACAGACAAAATGAGAAAAAAATTACAATTAATTTTTTTTTTTTTCCAGAAAATCACATTGTAGGATTTTTAATGAATGTATTTGCAAATTATGGTGGAAAATAACTATTTGGTCAATAACAAAAGTTTCTCAATATTTTGTTATATACCCTTTGTTGGCAATGACACAGGTCAAACGTTTTCTGTAAGTCTTCACAAGGTTTTCACACACTGTTGCTGGTATTTTGGCCCATTCCTCCATGCAGATCTCCTCTAGAGCAGTGATGTTTTGGGGCTGTCGCTGGGCAACACAGACTTTCAACTCCCTCCAAAGATTTTCTATGGGGTTGAGATCTGGAGACTGGCTAGGCCACTCCAGGACCTTGATATGCCCTTCGTTGCTCGGGCGGTGTGTTTGGGATCATTGTCATGCTGAAAGACCCAGCCACGTTTCATCTTCAATGCCCTTGCTGATGGAAGGAGGTTTTCAAAATCTCACAATACATGGCCCCATTCATTCTTTCCTTTACACGGATCAGTCGTCCTGGTCCCTTTGCAGAAAAACAGCCCTGAAGCATGATGTTTCCACCCCCATGCTTCACAGTAGGTAGACCCATGGGGCGGTGCACAATTGGCCAAGCGTCGTCCAGGGTAGGGGAGGGAATGGCTGGCAGGGATGTAGCTCAGTTGGTAGAGCATGGCATTTGTAACGCCAGGGTTGTGGGTTCGTTTCCCACGGGGGGTATGAAAAATACAAATAAATGATGTATGCACTCACTAACTGTAAGTCGCTCTGGATAAGAGCGTCTGCTAAATGACTAAAATGTAAATGTAAAATGTGTTCTTTGGATGCAACTCAGCATTCTTTGTCCTCCAAACACGACAAGTTGAGTTTTTACCAAAAAGTTATATTTTGGTTTCATCTGACCATATGACATTCTCCCAATCCTCTTCTGGATCATCCAAATGGACTCTAGCAAACTTCAGACGGGCCTGGACATGTACTGGCTTAAGCAGGGGGACACGTCTGGCACTGCAGGATTTGAGTCCCTGGCGGCGTAGTGTGTTACTGATGGTAGGCTTTGTTACTTTGGTCCCAGCTCTCTTCAGGTCATTCACTAGGTCCCCCCGTGTGGTTCTGTGATTTTTGCTCACCTTTCTTGTGATCATTTTGACCCCACGGGGTGAGATCTTGCGTGGAGCCCCAGATCGAGGGAGATTATCAGTGGTCTTGTATGTCTTCCATTTCCTAATAATTGCTCCCACAGTTGATTTCTTCAAACCAAGCTGCTTACCTATTGCAGATTCAGTCTTCCCAGCCTGGTGCAGATCTACAATTTTGTTTCTGGTGTCCTTTGACAGCTCTTTGGTCTTGGCCATAGTGGAGTTTGGAGTGTGACTGTTTGAGGTTGTGGACAGGTGTCTTTTATACTGATAACAAGTTCAAACAGGTGCCATTAATACAGGTAACGAGTGGAGGACAGAGGAGCCTCTTAAAGAAGAAGTTACAGGTCTGTGAGAGCCAGAAATCTTGCTTGTTTATAGGTGACCAAATACTTATTTTCCACCATACCACCGCGATCGATAATAGACAGTACTGTGCAGCCGTCTTCATCGACCTGGCCAAGGCTTTCGACTCTGTCAACCACCACATTCTTATTGGCAGACTAAATAGCCTTGGTTTCTCAAATGACTGCCTCGCCTGGTTCACCAACTACTTCTCAGATAGAGTTCAATGTGTCAAATCTGAGGGCCTGTTGTCTGGACCTATGGCAGTCTCTATGGGGGTGCCACAGGGTTCAATTCTTGGGCCGACTCTTTTCTCTGTGTATATCAATGATGTCGCTCTTGCTGCTGGTGACTCTCAGATCCACCTCTACGCAGACGACACCATTTTGTATACATCTGGCCCTTCATTGGACACTGTGTTAACCAATCTCCAAACGAGCTTCAATGCCATACAACACTCCTTCCGTGGCCTCCAACTGCTCTTAAACTCTAGTAAAACTAAATGCATGCTCTTCAATCGAACGCTGCTGGCACCCGCCCACCCGAGTAGAATCACTACTCTCGACAGGTCTGACGTGTGGACAACTACAAATACCTAGGTGTCTGGTTAGACTGTAAACTCTCCTTCCAGACTCACATTAAGCATCGCCAATCCAAAGTTAAATCTAGAATCGGCTTCCTATTTCGCTCCTTCACTCATGCTGCCAAACATGCCCTCGTAAAACTGACTATCCTACCGACCCTTGACTTCGGCCATGTCATTTACAAAATAGCCTCCAACACTCTTCTCAGCAAATTGGATGTAGTCTATCACAGTGCCATCCGTTTTTTCACCAAAGCCCCATATACTACCCACCACTGTGACCTGTACGCTCTTGTTGGCTGGACCTCACTACATATTCGTCGCCAAACCCACTGGCTCCAGGCCATCTGTAAATCACTGCTAGGCAAATCCCTGCCTTATCTTAGCTCATTGGTCACCATAGCAACACCCATCCGTAGTATGCGCTCCAGCAGGTATATCTCACTGGTCATCCCCAAAGCCAACACCTCCTTTGGCCGCCATTCCTTCCAGTTCTTTGCTGCCAATGACTGGAACGAACTGCAAAAATCTCTGAAGCTGGAGACTCTTATCTCCCTCACTAACTTTAAGCATCAGTTGTCAGAGCACCTTACCAATCACTGCACCTGTACACAGCCCATCTGAAATTAGACCGCCCAACTACCTCATCCCTATATTGTTATTTATTTTGCTCATTTGCACCCCAGTATCTCTATTTGCACATCATCTCTTGCACATCTATCATTCCAGTGTTAATACTAATTGTAATTATTTTGCACTATAGCCTATTTATTGCCTTACCTCCATAACTTGCTACATTTGCACACACTGTATATATATTTTCTGTTGTATTTTTGACTTTATGTTTTGTTTTACCCCATATTGTAAGAGTGCATCAATTCAAATCTGGTATTGGAATGAAAGACATCATTGAAGTTATTGCAAATCAAGCTAAGTTTATTAAATGCAAATGTATAAATGATAAGTATGAGGGTTCGTATACGGGCTCACTGATGCACCACGCAGGGAGGTCAGAGAACTGGCGGCTGTCTTACATGTTCTTCCTTAAATACCCTTGACAGAGATAGTTCCCGTTTCTGAACAGGCCTGTCTGAGTAGAGGCTGGGCGTGGTTTAGACTTGCTGCCTGTTCGTTGGCGCGCGGGTTGGTCCCAACCCCTAGGCGCTGAGTTGCCAGGCGTAGTTCTGTCTCTGGCAGATGTCCTCAAATTGATGTCCTTAATCAACCCTGTTTCATAGCAACTTTACTTCTTGTTCTGTTCTCTTAGTAAAACCACAGAGATACGGCCTATCGTGACTTGACAGCTGATAACTCCACTGACAGTTAGTCACACCCACCGCTTCCTTAAGCAGAGTATCTACACCCTGTGTATCTGATATTGAGAAACCAACAGTTTCTGTCCAAAGGTTAAACTCTTGTATTTCAACAAACAAATTAAATCCCAACAATATGTAACTCTGTGTTGTTGTTTTTATCGCACTGCTTTGCTTCATCTTGGCCAGGTCACAGTTGTAAATGAGAACTTGTTCTCAACTGGCTTACCTGGTTAAATAAACGTTAAATAAAATAAAAAAATTAAAATTATTTGTATGTTGGCCGAATCCCAACGTTTCAGTTGAACGGAAGTGAAGGCGGAGCCTGGCTCTTTTCTCTTGTGACTTTACGCTCCGTGCAGAGTAGAACACCAGACAACATGATTGAACAAAGGAGGAATGTTAAAATGATATCGGACGGTAACTTTTGAAAATGAGCTAAGCAGAAGCCTCCTGCTGGAGTATTATTTATATGTTGGCGGAAGTCCTATTTTTCAGTCGAACGGAAGTAGATGTGGAGTCACATGTTCTCTATTCTCCATTTTGTCTTGTGACTTTAGGCAGAGAGTCACATGTTGAAATATAACGTCTCGGTCCTCTACCTCCCTGATCTAAAAGGTCCGTAGACTAGAGATAAACATCTAGGTAACTTCGCCTGAACTCAGCAATCGACCATAAACACACGTTTCTACAATGAATCAGGTGAGTTTAGATTTGTGGCCTACTTCCTGCTTTTACACTGCGCGCATTTAATGGTCCTTGACTTTTGGAAAATCATTTGCGTAGTTTAGCTGGTTACTCGTAGCCAGGCCCGGCGGCAGGATGAACTCGGGCCCGTGTAGGTCAGTTGGTAGAGCGCTTGCAACGCCAGGGTTGTTTATTCGATTCCCACGGAAAAGATTTATGCACTCACTAACTGTACGTCGCTCTGGATAAGAGCGTCTGCTAAATGATTAAAATGTAAATGTAAGGGGGTATCAGAAATGACTAAGGGGGCACAACTATTTTCGCTTGCTGATGACACAGGATGGATAATAATCGATAGTACATTTACCCACAATGTATTTGCAGCCACGCACGGCTGTCTTGCAGCAAGAATACAGGCTACTGCACCGCTTTACAAACATGGACAATTCATAAATAGCAAGTCATGACAACGCTACACAGCTACATGCACAATACCCAACAATCCAATGCAAAACAGTTGCTAATTACCGTAATAACACTTCCTCATGCCAATAAAATGCATTTCCAATCGCGGAAAGCAAACAATTTACAATGCACTACCAACGACTTAACGGTACCAAGCTGTCTTCCCACTAGAGTGCCATACTATGCTGCATATGATAACAGAAAATTACTATTCCATAGCTACGAGTTGTTGATTTTTAAAAAAAATTAGTAATTTAGTAGATGCTCTTATCCAGAGCGACTTACAGTTAGTGAGTGCATACATTTTTCATACTGCCCCCGGTGGGAATCGAACCCACATCACTGGCGTTGCAAGCTCCATGCCCTACCAATTGAGCTACACGGGGCAACACTATAGCTACATCGTTACTTAACCATTGATCAAATGCCAGTTGAATCAGCTGCGCTTTCCTCCTGTGCAACATGCTCCGTCTGTGCTCACTGAATACGTTTTTCACTGTTGAAAAAGAGTTCTCGCAAGTTGCTGTGGATTCTCCAAATGTTAATCCCAGCTTCAATGCCATCATCACAGTAGACTTTGCTGTTAGAGGCCCGGAGTATCTCTCCAAAATGCTCTGCGTCTCCAGATCGGGCGATTTCAGTCTGTAGAAACTGGCGTGAGACAGTAAACTCAGCTTCCACAAAATCTCCTGAGATTAAGTCCAGCAGTGGTTTCACTTTTTCCACATCCATAAATGTTTCATTCTCTGGGTGCAAGGCAATGAGTTGGCTGTTTCGTTCATTAAATCTTGCTGACATTTCTCCCAGTACAGCATCCAGAGTGCTGAAAAACAGTCTGTTCCACTCCCTCTCATTGTCCTCTTCTAGCTGGCCCATTGTTGTTTCCACCACATATTCTTTCAGATTACTACTCACTACTCTTTGCCGTTTGCTTGGAGCGGGGGGGGGGGTGTCCAAGTGTGCTTGAATTTCTCCCATAACTCATCAAACTGCATCTGCCTTGCAGGAATATTCCAGTCACCCTCTGCCTTTGAACCACGTGCCCGTTTTCTCCCACAGTACAGGCGGGTTGGGTATTTCCCCAGACAAACCTGCGCTGGCTCCTCATCCCCGAGGTCGCCAGGCACCAGAGTGCTGAAAAACAGTCTATTACACTCCCTCTCATTGTCCTCTTCTAGCTGGCCCATTGTTGTTTCCACCACATATTCTTTCAGATTACTACTCACTACTCTTTGCCGTTTGCTTGGAGCGGGGGTGTCCAAGTGTGCTTGAATTTCTCCCATAACTCATCAAACTGCATCTGCCTTGCAGGAATATTCCAGTCACCCTCTGCCTTTGAACCACGTGCCAGTTTTCTCCCACAGTACAGGCGGGTTGGGTATTTCCCCAGACAAACCTGCGCTGGCTCCTCATCACCGAGGTCGTCAGGCACTAACGGAGGCGTCGGTGCTTGTAATATACTGTCGGTGCTGCTGCTAGGTTCGGTCTTGGCAGCTGCAGCCCCCTCCTCGGGTTGGTTACCTCCTATGTCACCAGGCTGCAAGACGGTTGCTCAGGTGCCTTTGCTGCTGGGCTCGGCGGCCTTGGCCTCAGTGATTAGCGTCGGCCCAGCGGCCTTGCCTTTGGCCTCTGTGGCAGGCTTAACCCCTCCACTTTGATCCGATGCTGCCGTTGTGCCCTGTCGAAGCCACTTTCTAATATCCATCATACTATCAGCTACCTACCTAATTGTTATCATTAGCATAATTCCATCCAGCTGCTCCGGTGAATGTTTTTTTTTTTTCCGTAGTAGTATCCTAAGAACACAGCCAAGACAACGCAGGAGTCAAGACAAGTCTCTGAATGTCCTTGAGTGGCCCAGCCAGAGCCCGGACTTGAACCTGATCTAATATCTTTGGAGAAACCTGACAATAGCTGTGCAGCAACAGGCCCCATCCAACCCGACAGAGCTTGAGAAACTCCCCAAATACAGGTGTGCCAAGCTTGTAGCGTCATACCCAAGAATACTCTAGGCTGTAATCGCTCTCAAAGGTACTTCAACAAAGTACTGAGTAAAGGGTCTGAATAATTATATAAATGTGCATTTTTCAGTTTAATTTTAATTTTTTTTATACATTTGCAAACAGTTCTAAAAACCTGTTTTCACTTTGTCATTATGGGGTATTTGTGTGTAGATATGTAATTTTTTTTTATACATCCATTTTAGAATAAGGCTGTAACATAAGAATGTGGAAAAAAGTCAAGGGGTCTGCATACTGTGAGTGCACTGCATGTCCAATGCATTCTCTCCAATAACATACAGAACAATGGAAGCTTTCAATTAGTCATCATCTCCCCCTGCTCTACTGGCTGCTGGTAGACATGGAATCTCTGCTTGAAACGTTTCCAATTGTCGGTTAGATTGCCTTTTAACTGCATAGGAGTAGGAGGACTAAGCCTATCCATGACAGGAAACACTCGGGGAACAGGTACAGATTCAATTTCTCTTACTTCGGTAGGTTGCTCGGCAACAGATTCCAATGCATCTCGTTCTCTCTGCTGTCACGTTTTTGCTAGCTAGCATCTTCGACTACTCACGTCTATTGACTTGTAGAATGTTTGCATACATTTTCAGAGTTAGTGCTTTCTTTTCTCTGTCTCGTCATAGCGACTACCAATCTGACACCATGTTATGTTTGTTCCTTGTTTAATGACAACCCGGGGCGTAGGTTGAACTTCTTTTAATAATCAGATACTACAGCTACCAATATCCTTGTGTAGCCACGGAAGGCATTCTTCAACTCCCCCACACTCACATTGCCTGCTGGGTAACGTAGTCTTAATGTTATTAACACACAACAACACACTCTGGTTTCATTATGGATTCGTTATATATTCATGACTGACAAATGGTTTTATAGCAAATAGCTCAAGTTGTTGATACCAGACATTTGCTTAATATCTATCAGTTATTTTGGTACTTGTTGCGTAGGCCTACTGTAGCATATTATATAATTAATCTCTGACATCCCTGACCTAGGGAAACAGCACGTGGTCTGGGTAAATAATATTATAATTAGTCTCTGACATCCCTGACCTAGGGAAACAGCACGTGGTCTGGGTAAAGTGGGGGGTTAAGGCCAATCCAGAGATCACTCTGTTTTTTTTTTGTTGGTGTGGGCATGCGCTTGGGCGGACTGAGATCTTTTGGAGCAATATGCACCTGTTGGTAACATGATACCCTCACCGTTCCATGTGTGCCTAGACCCCCGAATAGCAATATTCACAATGGGGATAGCAGTGTCTCTCCATTTGGGATAAAGCAAAAAATAATCCTGTTGAAAACATCACCACTGTTAGCTCATTTCAAAGAAATTGCATATTTGAATAATAGCTACATGTAATACAAGTTTAGGTTTGTATTACATTTACATAGTTTTGTGCCAGTTGGCTGTAGGCTACTCGACTAGCAGCTTGCCAGTTGGCTGTAGGCTACTCCACTAGCAGCTTGCCAGTTGGCTGTAGGCTACTCCACTAGCAGCTTGCCAGTTGGCTGTAGGCTACTCCACTAGCAGCTTGCCAGTTGGCTGTAGGCTACTCCACTAGCAGCTTGCCAGTTGGCTGTAGGCTACTCTACTAGCAGCTTACCAGTTGGCTGTAGGCTTCTCCATTAGCAGCTTGCCAGTTGGCTGGAGGCTACTCTACTAGCAGCTTGCCAGGTGGCTGGAGGCTTCTCCATTAGCAGCTTGCCAGTTGGCTGTAGGCTACTCCACTAGCAGCTTGCCGGTTGGCTGTAGGCTACTCTGCTAGCAGCTTACCAGTTGGCTGTAGGCTACTCTACTAGTAGCTTACCAGTTGGCTGTAGGCTACTCCACTAGCAGCTTACCAGTTGGCTGTAGGCTACTCTGCTAGCAGCTTACCAGTTGGCTGTAGGCTACTCCGCTAGCATCTTACCAGTTCGCTGTATGCCACTCCGCTAGCAGCTTACCAGTTGGCTGTAGGCTACTCCGCTAGCAGCTTACCAGTTGGCTGTAGGCTACTCCGCTAGCAGCTTACCAGTTGGCTGTAGGCTACTCTACTAGCAGCTTACCAGTTGGCTGTAGGCTACTCTACTAGTAGCTTACCAGTTGGCTGTAGGTTAGTCCACTAGCAGCTTGCCGGTTGGCTGTAGGCTACTCTGCTAGCAGCTTGCCAGTTGGCTGTAGGCTACACCACTAGCAGCTTACCAGTTGGCTGTAGGCTACTCCACTAGCAGCTTACCAGTTGGCTGTAGGCTACTCCACTAGCAGCTTGCCAGTTGGCTGTAGGCTACTCCACTAGTTGCCAGTTGGCTGTAGGCTACTCCACTAGCAGCTCGCCAGTTGGCTGTAGGCTACACCACTAGCAGCTTACCAGTTGGCTGTAGCTTACTCCACTAGCAGCTTACCAGTTGGCTGTAGGCTACCCTACTAGCAGCTTACCAGTTGGCTGTAGGCTACTCCACTAGCAGCTTACCAGGTAGGCTACTCCACTAGCAGCTTACCAGTTGGCTGTAGGCTACTCCACTAGCAGCTTACCAGTTGGCTGTAGGCTACTCCACTAGCAGCTTACCAGTTGGCTGTAGGCTACCCTACTAGCAGCTTACCAGTTGGCTGTAGGCAACTCCACTAGGTGCTTACCAGTTGGCTGTAGGCTACTCCACTAGCAGCTTGCCAGTTGGCTGTAGGCTACACCACTAGCAGCTTGCCAGTTGGCTGTAGGCTACTATAATAGCAGCTTACCAGTTGGCTGTAGGCTACTCTACTAGCAGCTTGCCAGTTGGCTGTAGGCTACTCCACTAGCAGCTTACCAGTTGGCTGTAGGCTACTCCACTAGCAGCTTACCAGTTGGCTGTAGGCCACTCCACTAGCAGCTTACCAGTTGGCTGTAGGCCACTCTACTAGCAGTTTACCAGTTGGCTTTAGGCTACTCCACTAGCAGCGTACCAGTTGGCTTTAGGCTACTCCACTAGCAGCTTACCAGTTGGCTGTAGGCCACTCCACTAGCAGCTTACCAGTTGTCTGTAGGCCACTCCACTAGCAGCTTGCCAGTTGGCTGTAGGCCACTCTACTAGCAGCTTGCCAGTTGGCTGTAGGCCACACCACTAGCAGCATACCAGTTGGCTGTAGGCTACTCCACTAGCAGCTTGCCAGTTGGCTGTAGGCCACTCTACTAGCAGCTTGCCAGTTGGCTGTAGGCTACTCCACTAGCAGCTTACCAGTTGGCTGTAGGTTACTCCACTAGCAGCTTACCAGTTGGCTGTAGGCTACCCTACTAGCAGCTTACCAGTTGGCTGTAGGCTACTCCACTAGCAGCTTACCAGTTGGCTGTAGGCTACTCCACTAGCAGCTTACCAGTTGGCTGTAGGCCACTCCACTAGCAGCTTACCAGTTGGCTGTAGGCCACTCTACTAGCAGTTTACCAGTTGGCTTTAGGCTACTCCACTAGCAGCGTACCAGTTGGCTTTAGGCTACTCCACTAGCAGCTTACCAGTTGGCTGTAGGCTACCCTACTAGCAGCTTACCAGTTGGCTGTAGGCCACTCCACTAGCAGCTTACCAGTTGGCTGTAGGCCACTCTACTAGCAGTTTACCAGTTGGCTGTAGGCTAGTCCACTAGCAGCTTGCCGGTTGGCTGTAGGCTACTCTGCTAGCAGCTTGCCAGTTGGCTGTAGGCTACACCACCAGCAGCTTGCCAGTTGGCTGTAGGCTACTCCACTAGCAGCGTACCAGTTGGCTTTAGGCTACTCCACTAGCAGCTTACCAGTTGGCTGTAGGCCACTCCACTAGCAGCTTACCAGTTGTCTGTAGGCTACTCCACTAGCAGCTTGCCAGTTGGCTGTAGGCCACTCTACTAGCAGCTTGCCAGTTGGCTGTAGGCCACACCACTAGCAGCATACCAGTTGGCTGTAGGCTACTCCACTAGCAGCTTGCCAGTTGGCTGTAGGCTACTCCACTAGCAGCTTACCAGTTGGCTGTAGGTTACTCCACTAGCAGCTTACCAGTTGGCTGTAGGCTACCCTACTAGCAGCTTACCAGTTGGCTGTAGGCTACTCCACTAGCAGCTTACCAGTTGTCTGTAGGCTACTCCACTAGCAGCTTGCCAGTTGGCTGTAGGCCACTCTACTAGCAGCTTGCCAGTTGGCTGTAGGCCACACCACTAGCAGCATACCAGTTGGCTGTAGGCTACTCCACTAGCAGCTTGCCAGTTGGCTGTAGGCTACTCCACTAGCAGCTTACCAGTTGGCTGTAGGTTACTCCACTAGCAGCTTACCAGTTGGCTGTAGGCTACCCTACTAGCAGCTTACCAGTTGGCTGTAGGCTACTCCACTAGCAGCTTACCAGTTGGCTGTAAGCTACTCTACTAGCAGCTTACCAGATGGCTTTAGGCTACTCTACTAGCAGCTTGCCAGTTGGCTGTAGGCTACTCCACTAGCAGCTTGCCAGTTGGCTGTAGGCTACACCACTATCAGATTGCCAGTTGGCTGTAGGCTACTCTACTAGCAGCTTGCCAGTTGGCTGTAGGCTACACCACTAGAAGCTTACCAGTTGGCTGTAGGCTACTCCACTAGCAGCTTACCAGTTGGCTGTAGGCTACTCCACTAGCATCTTGCCAGTTGGCTGTAGGCTACTCCACTAGCAGCTTGCCAGTTGCCTGTAGGCTACTCTACTAGCAGTTTACCAGTTGGCTGTAGGCTAGTCCACTAGCAGTTTACCAGTTGGCTGTAGGATACTCCACTAGCAGCTTGCCAGTTGGCTGTAGGATACTCCACTAGCAGCTTACCAGTTGGCTGTAGGCTACTCTACTAGCAGCTTGCCAGTTGGCTGTAGGCTACTCTACTAGCAGCTTGCTGGTTGGCTGTAGGCTACTCCGCTAGCAGCTTACCAGTTGGCTGTAGGCTACTCCGCTAGCAGCTTACCAGTTGGCTGTATGCCACTCCGCTAGCAGTTTACTTGTTGGCTGTAGGCTACTCCGCTAGCAGCTTACCAGTTGGCTGTAGGCTACTCCGCTAGCAGCTTACCAGTTGGCTGTAGGCTACTCCACTAGCAGCTTACCAGTTGGCTGTAGGCTACTCCACTAGCAGTTTACCAGTTGGCTGTAGGCTACTCCACTAGCAGCTTGCCAGTTGGCTGTAGGCTACTCTACTAGCAGCTTGCCAGTTGGCTGTAGGCTACTCTACTAGCAGCTTACCAGTTGGCTGTAGGCTACTCTACTAGTAGCTTGCCGGTTGGCTGTAGGCTACTCTGCTAGCAGCTTGCCGGTTGGCTGTAGGTTACACCGCTAGCAGCTTACCAGTTGGCTGTAGGCTACTCCACTAGCAGCTTACCAGTTGGCTGTAGGCTCCTCCACTAGCAGCTTACCAGTTGGCTGTAGGCTACTCCACTAGCAGCTTACCAGTTGGCTGTAGGCTACTCCACTAGCAGCTTACCAGTTGGCTGTAGGCTACTCCACTAGCATCTTACCAGTTGGCTGTAGGCTACTCCACTAGCAGCTTACCAGTTGGCTGTAGTCTACTCCACTAGCAGCTTACCAGTTGGCTGTAGGCTACTCTACTAGCAGCTTACCAGTTGGCTGTAGGCCACACCACTAGCAGCTTGCCAGTTGACTGTAGGCTACTCAACTAGCAGCTTGCCAGTTGGCTGTAGGCTACTCCACTAGCAGCTTGCCAGTTGGCTGTAGGCCACTCTACTAGCAGCTTGCCAGTTGGCTGTAGGCTACTCCACTAGCAGCTTGCCAGTTGGCTGTAGGCCACTCTACTAGCAGCTTGCCAGTTGGCTGTAGGCCACACCACTAGCAGCATACCAGTTGGCTGTAGGCTACTCCACTAGCAGCTTGCCAGTTGGCTGTAGGCCACTCTACTAGCAGCTTGCCAGTTGGCTGTAGGCTACTCCACTAGCAGCTTACCAGTTGGCTGTAGGTTACTCCACTAGCAGCTTACCAGTTGGCTGTAGGCTACCCTACTAGCAGCTTACCAGTTGGCTGTAGGCTACTCCACTAGCAGCTTACCAGTTGGCTGTAGGCTACTCCACTAGCAGCTTACCAGTTGGCTGTAGGCCACTCCACTAGCAGCTTACCAGTTGGCTGTAGGCCACTCTACTAGCAGTTTACCAGTTGGCTTTAGGCCACTCCACTAGCAGCGTACCAGTTGGCTTTAGGCTACTCCACTAGCAGCTTACCAGTTGGCTGTAGGCTACCCTACTAGCAGCTTACCAGTTGGCTGTAGGCCACTCCACTAGCAGCTTACCAGTTGGCTGTAGGCCACTCTACTAGCAGTTTACCAGTTGGCTGTAGGCTAGTCCACTAGCAGCTTGCCGGTTGGCTGTAGGCTACTCTGCTAGCAGCTTGCCAGTTGGCTGTAGGCTACACCACCAGCAGCTTGCCAGTTGGCTCTAGGCTACTCCACTAGCAGCGTACCAGTTGGCTTTAGGCTACTCCACTAGCAGCTTACCAGTTGGCTGTAGGCTACTCCACTAGCAGCTTGCCAGTTGGCTGTAGGCCACTCTACTAGCAGCTTGCCAGTTGGCTGTAGGCCACACCACTAGCAGCATACCAGTTGGCTGTAGGCTACTCCACTAGCAGCTTGCCAGTTGGCTGTAGGCCACTCTACTAGCAGCTTGCCAGTTGGCTGTAGGCTACTCCACTAGCAGCTTACCAGTTGGCTGTAGGTTACTCCACTAGCAGCTTACCAGTTGGCTGTAGGCTACCCTACTAGCAGCTTACCAGTTGGCTGTAGGCTACTCCACTAGCAGCTTACCAGTTGGCTGTAAGCTACTCTACTAGCAGCTTACCAGATGGCTTTAGGCTACTCTACTAGCAGCTTGCCAGTTGGCTGTAGGCTACTCCACTAGCAGCTTGCCAGTTGGCTGTAGGCTACACCACTATCAGATTGCCAGTTGGCTGTAGGCTACTCTACTAGCAGCTTGCCAGTTGGCTGTAGGCTACACCACTAGAAGCTTACCAGTTGGCTGTAGGCTACTCCACTAGCAGCTTACCAGTTGGCTGTAGGCTACTCCACTAGCATCTTGCCAGTTGGCTGTAGGCTACTCCACTAGCAGCTTGCCAGTTGCCTGTAGGCTACTCTACTAGCAGTTTACCAGTTGGCTGTAGGCTAGTCCACTAGCAGTTTACCAGTTGGCTGTAGGATACTCCACTAGCAGCTTGCCAGTTGGCTGTAGGATACTCCACTAGCAGCTTACCAGTTGGCTGTAGGCTACTCTACTAGCAGCTTGCCAGTTGGCTGTAGGCTACTCTACTAGCAGCTTGCTGGTTGGCTGTAGGCTACTCCGCTAGCAGCTTACCAGTTGGCTGTAGGCTACTCCGCTAGCAGCTTACCAGTTGGCTGTATGCCACTCCGCTAGCAGTTTACTTGTTGGCTGTAGGCTACTCCGCTAGCAGCTTACCAGTTGGCTGTAGGCTACTCCGCTAGCAGCTTACCAGTTGGCTGTAGGCTACTCCACTAGCAGCTTACCAGTTGGCTGTAGGCTACTCCACTAGCAGTTTACCAGTTGGCTGTAGGCTACTCCACTAGCAGCTTGCCAGTTGGCTGTAGGCTACTCTACTAGCAGCTTGCCAGTTGGCTGTAGGCTACTCTACTAGCAGCTTACCAGTTGGCTGTAGGCTACTCTACTAGTAGCTTGCCGGTTGGCTGTAGGCTACTCTGCTAGCAGCTTGCCGGTTGGCTGTAGGTTACACCGCTAGCAGCTTACCAGTTGGCTGTAGGCTACTCCACTAGCAGCTTACCAGTTGGCTGTAGGCTCCTCCACTAGCAGCTTACCAGTTGGCTGTAGGCTACTCCACTAGCAGCTTACCAGTTGGCTGTAGGCTACTCCACTAGCAGCTTACCAGTTGGCTGTAGGCTACTCCACTAGCATCTTACCAGTTGGCTGTAGGCTACTCCACTAGCATCTTACCAGTTGGCTGTAGGCTACTCCACTAGCAGCTTACCAGTTGGCTGTAGGCTACTCTACTAGCAGCTTACCAGTTGGCTGTAGGCCACACCACTAGCAGCTTGCCAGTTGACTGTAGGCTACTCAACTAGCAGCTTGCCAGTTGGCTGTAGGCTACTCCACTAGCAGCTTGCCAGTTGGCTGTAGGCCACTCTACTAGCAGCTTGCCAGTTGGCTGTAGGCTACTCCACTAGCAGCTTGCCAGTTGGCTGTAGGCCACTCTACTAGCAGCTTGCCAGTTGGCTGTAGGCTACTCCACTATCAGCTTAGCAAGTGGGCTGTAGGTTACTCCACTAGAAGCTTACCAGTTGGCTGTAGGCTACTCCACTAGCAGCTTACCAGTTGGCTGTAAGCTACTCTACTAGCAGCTTACCAGTTGGCTTTAGGCTACTCTACTAGCAGCTTGCCAGTTAGGTGTAGGCTACTCCACTAGCAGCTTGCCAGTTGGCTGTAGGCTACACCACTAGCAGCTTGCCAGTTGGCTGTAGGCTACTCTACTAGCAGCTTGCCAGTTGGCTGTAGGCTACACCACTAGCAGCTTACCAGTTGGCTGTAGGCTACTCCACTAGCAGCTTACCAGTTGGCTGTAGGCTACTCCACTAGCATCTTGCCAGTTGGCTGTAGGCTACTCCACTAGCAGCTTGCCAGTTGCCTGTAGGCTACTCTACTAGCAGTTTACCAGTTGGCTGTAGGCTACTCCACTAGCAGTTTACCAGTTGGCTGTAGGCTACTCCACTAGCAGCTTGCCAGTTGGCTGTAGGCTACTCTACTAGTAGCTTACCAGTTGGCTGTAGGCTAGTCCACTAGCAGCTTGCCGGTTGGCTGTAGGCTACTCTGCTAGCAGCTTGCCAGTTGGCTGTAGGCTACACCACCAGCAGCTTGCCAGTTGGCTGTAGGCTACTCCACTAGCAGCTTACCAGTTGGCTGTAGGCTACTCCACTAGCAGCTTACCAGTTGGCTGTAGGCTACTCCACTAGCAGCTTACCAGTTGGCTGTAGGCTACTCCACTAGCAGCTTACCAGTTGGCTGTAGGCTACTCCACTAGCAGCTTACCAGTTGGCTGTAGGTTACTCCACTAGCAGCTTACCAGTTGGCTGTAGGCTACTCTACTAGCAGCTTACCAGTTGGCTGTAGGCTACACCACTAGCAGCTTGCCAGTTGACTGTAGGCTACTCAACTAGCAGCTTGCCAGTTGGCTGTAGGCTACTCCACTAGCAGCTTGCCAGTTGGCTGTAGGCCACTCTACTAGCAGCTTGCCAGTTGGCTGTAGGCTACTCCACTAGCAGCTTACCAGTTGGCTGTAGGTTACTCCACTAGCAGCTTACCAGTTGGCTGTAGGCTACTCCACTAGCAGCTTACCAGTTGGCTGTAAGCTACTCTACTAGCAGCTTACCAGTTGGCTTTAGGCTACTCTACTAGCAGCTTGCCAGTTAGGTGTAGGCTACTCCACTAGCAGCTTGCCAGTTGGCTGTAGGCTACACCACTAGCAGCTTGCCAGTTGGCTGTAGGCTACTCTACTAGCAGCTTGCCAGTTGGCTGTAGGCTACACCACTAGCAGCTTACCAGTTGGCTGTAGGCTACTCCACTAGCAGCTTACCAGTTGGCTGTAGGCTACTCCACTAGCATCTTGCCAGTTGGCTGTAGGCTACTCCACTAGCAGCTTGCCAGTTGCCTGTAGGCTACTCTACTAGCAGTTTACCAGTTGGCTGTAGGCTACTCCACTAGCAGTTTACCAGTTGGCTGTAGGCTACTCCACTAGCAGCTTGCCAGTTGGCTGTAGGCTACTCCACTAGCAGCTTGCCAGTTGCCTGTAGGCTACTCTACTAGCAGTTTACCAGTTGGCTGTAGGCTACTCCACTAGCAGTTTACCAGTTGGCTGTAGGCTACTCCACTAGCAGCTTGCCAGTTGGCTGTAGGCTACTCCACTAGCAGCTCACCAGTTGGCTGTAGGCTACTCTACTAGCAGCTTGCCAGTTGGCTGTAGGCTACTCTTCTAGCAGCTTGCCGGTTGGTTGTAGGCTACTCTGCTAGCAGCTTACCAGTTGGCTGTAGGCTACTCTACTAGTAGCTTACCAGTTGGCTGTAGGCTAGTCCACTAGCAGCTTGCCGGTTGGCTGTAGGCTACTCTGCTAGCAGCTTGCCAGTTGGCTGTAGGCTACACCACCAGCAGCTTGCCAGTTGGCTGTAGGCTACTCCACTAGCAGCTTACCAGTTGGCTGTAGGCTACTCCACTAGCAGCTTACCAGTTGGCTGTAGGCTACTCCACTAGCAGCTTACCAGTTGGCTGTAGGCTACTCCACTAGCAGCTTACCAGTTGGCTGTAGGCTACTCCACTAGCAGCTTACCAGTTGGCTGTAGGCTACTCCACTAGCAGCTTACCAGTTGGCTGTAGGCTACTCCACTAGCAGCTTACCAGTTGGCTGTAGGTTACTCCACTAGCAGCTTACCAGTTGGCTGTAGGCTACTCCACTAGCAGCTTACCAGTTGGCTGTAAACTACTCTACTAGCAGCTTACCAGTTGGCTGTAGGCTATTCCACTAGCAGCTTGCCAGTTGACTGTATGCTACACCACTAGCAGCTTACCAGTTGGCTGTAGGCTACTCCACTAGCAGCTTACCAGTTGGCTGTAGGCTACTTCACTAGCAGCTTACCAGTTGGCTGTAGGCTACTCCACTAGCAGTTTACCAGTTGGCTTTAGGCTACTCCACTAGCAGCGTACCAGTTGGCTTTAGGCTACTCCACTAGCAGCTTACCAGTTTGCTGTAGGCTACTCCACTAGCAGCTTACCAGTTGGCTGTAGGCTACTGTACCAGCAGCTTGCCAGTTGGCTGTAGGATACTCCACTAGCAGCTTGTCAGTTGGCTGTAGGCTACTCCACTAGCAGCTTACCAGTTGGCTGTAGGCTACTCCACTAGCAGCTTACCAGTTGGCTGTAGGCTACTCCACTAGCAGCTTGTCAGTTGGCTGTAGGCTACTCCACTAGCAGCTTGCCAGTTGGCTGTAGGCTACTCTAATAGCAGCTTGCCAGTTGGCTGTAGGCTACTCCACTAGCACCTTGCCAGTTGGCTGTAGGCTACTCCACTAGCAGCTTGCCAGTTGGCTGTAGGCTACTCCACTAGCAGCTTACCAGTTGGCTGTAGGCTACTCTACTAGCAGCTTACCAGTTGGCTATAGGCTACTCTACTAGCAGCTTACCAGTTGCCGATTTATTGTGAATAGTCACATGTACAGGGTTGCAGGTGGTCATTATTGGGGATTATTGTGAATAGTCACATGTACAGGGTTGCAGGTCATTTTTGTGAATAGTCACATGTACAGGGTTGCAGGTCATTTTTGTGTATAGTCACATGTACAGGGTTGCAGGTGGTCATTATTGTGAATAGTCACATGTACAGGGTTGCAGGTCATTTTTGTGTATAGTCACATGTACAGGGTTGCAGGTGGTCATTATTGGGAATAGTCACATGTACAGGGTTGCAGGTGGTCATTATTGGGGATTATTCTGAACATCTTTGATGTGTCTGGGTGGCTTAATACACCATACACAACATCATTATTAACAGAGGAAGGGTTAGTCATTCAAAAAAATCATGTTAACTGCTATTATTTTACAGTCCATATCACTTATTAAGTGATTTCTTACCACCAACTTTACTTATGAACTAATTTAGGCTTACCTAAACAAAGGGGGTGAATACTTATGCAATGACTATATTATAGTTATTTGTTTGTACAAATTTGTAGAATTTTGTTTTCACTTTCACATTATGGAGAATTTTGTGTAGATCAATTACAAAAAAATATAATCAAATCTATTTCAATCCCACTTTTTAAAGCAACAAAATGTGAAAAAGTTATAGTGGGTGTAGACTTTCCATAGGAACTGTATAGCCTAATAATATTTAGGAAGTTAATTTCCTTGGGAAGATAACTGCCGTGCTTATCTGTCCATTCATATATAGACTACTCTATTTAATTGAGACCACACACTCACCTGATCTGGCATGGCCAACTAGGATAGGAGAGGTATGGCTGCTGAACTAGGATAGGAGAGGTATTGCTGCTGAACGAGGAGAGGAGAGGTATGGCTGCTGAACGAGGAGAGGAGAGGTATGGCTGCCGAACTAGGAGAGGAGAGGTATGGCTGCTGAACTAGGAGAGGAGAGGTATGGCTGCTGAACTTGAAACAGCAAGAAAGATGAGCGGTCCGTTGCACCTTCTCTTGACCTACGTTTTGCACGTAGGATATAGCCTGTCTTTTAGGAGCGGGAATATTTTCAGTCAGAGACAAATAAATGGATAATTAATATATATTGAGAAGGAGAAGACTCAACGCTCGATCCCCATGTTGCGCCTTTTGCTTTATATTGATAATCACATTTTGGGATTTCACCTCGACTCACGTTGGTTGAGCGTCCCCAACTTCTTTCTTTTAACAGACACTGTAGTAAACTATAGCCTAATTATATTTAAGTGAATTTCCTTGGAAAGATAACTGCCACGTGATTTGCCTGGTAGGCTAGTGTGTGAATAATTTGACAGAGGTGCTTTTAGTACAATAGCTAGGCTAACGCATACACAGCAGAAAGACACCGTTTCCAAATAATCTGCGGGACAAGTATATTTATCACAACGTTTTCTGTCTGACCGCCCGCAACATGAAAAATACGGACCGCGCTGCAATGATCTCTGTCGGAGCCCGCAGCCCTCTACCTCTAAACGTCTTTGTTGTCCCATTTGAAAGTGGAAAAAAATATATACAGTACCAGTCAAAAGTTTGGACACACCTACTCATTCAAGGGTTTTTCTATATTTTTACGTTGTAGAATAATAGCGAAGACATCAAAACTATGAAATAACACATATGGAATGATGTAGTAACCAAGAAAGTGTTAAACAAATCAAAATATGTGATGTTTGAGATTCTTCAAATAGCCACCCTTTGCTTGGATGACAGCTTTGCACACTCTTGACATTCTCTCAACCAGCTTCATGAGGTAGTCACCTGGAATATATTCTGATTTGTTTAACACTTTGTTGGTTACAACATTATTCCATATGTGTTATTTCATAGTTTGGATGTTATTACATTTTAGTACATTTGTCAGCCAAAACATGACACCCACCCTTTTTTTATGTGTTCTATCGCAAACTGTCATCAACATGAAGCTTTCCAACGTAACATCAACTATCCAATCAAAGCCACATTGACAATTTAAATTATCACATCAATTACAAACAACTACAATTTAATATATTTCAATCCCACTTTGTAACGTAACAAAATGTGAAAAAGGTTCAAGGGAGTGCAGACGTTCTAAAGGCAATGTATTATATTAGGTTAACATTTCAAAATAGTCTGATGCATATCCTGTAGATCAGATCAAATAGCCTGTAGATCAGATCAAATAGCCTGTAGATCAGATCAAGGAACGCTGTCTATACTTCCATCCCTTTTGTTATTGGCTGATTCCATCGCCAGCAATGCCCAAAAATATTCTTGGAATTCTCACATAGAAACGTAATTGGGGTCTAATATAAAAATAAGCTAAATCAATTTGCCCTTTTTCCCGATAGGGAATGTCCTATTGGTCTGAAGTGTAAGATATTGGTTTTTCCCGTGGGAGCCCCGGGTTCATATCGTGCGTGTTACATACAGTTACAATATTTGAGCGCTGGAAATCTGCGTAGCAAGCAAACAGACAATGTGTATTATTTTTAACATGCTGTGAAAGTAGTACTCACTTTTAGGAATGGGTAATCGTTAACAAGTTGCAAGCTATATCATAAACCCATCGTTGAAAACCACATTTTTCATCTTCTGTGGTTTGGTAACTTCCTGTTGTTCAACGGACCGGAATGAAGAAGCAGAGTTTGGGAAAAAATGTATTTGGTGTCCATTAAGTCTTAAACAGCAAGGGGGCATTGTTTCCACTCCGTTGTGGCCGTCCCCATTTAAATGCAAGACCTCATCATACCATTGTTGTGTTGTTTTACACTTAGTGTACTATCTTGAAATCCACTACCCTCTTTTTGGGATTTACAGGAAACACCTATCCCACCCCCCTCCTCCCTCTCCCTCCAACCCTCCTCCCCCCTCCCCCTCTTGGGGTCCCCAGGTCGTGCCTCTCCTGGTAACTTACTGATGGGTCTGAAGAGGGTGTCTGTGCTGCTGGTCGACTGCAGGAAAACACCGGGACAGAGTGGGTTTATGCTCTTACATACATTTATTTTGGGACACTCCCTAGATGTCCTTAATTACCATTAAATACCTTCTTAAAATGTAGACTCATTAGAAGCACTCCTACCCCATTGGTTACATTGATGATTTTAACCCATCCAATATGCTCAAATCCGATCACAAGAGTTTGGAAAGCTGGGCCTTGAACTAACTTCGATATGAAGAAGGAACCCTAACAGTCTGTCTTTGTTTCACAGGGGACAGCCCTAACCGTCGCTCTCTCAGTAGAAGGGGCTTATCATCTGGGAAGGCTAACCAACATCATGATGCTGACGAGGTAGAGAAGAGTCTCTCCAGATCAGAACACCTCAAGAAACACCAGCAGAGACTACTTACAGGGAAGAAACCTCACTGCTGCTTTGACTTTGGAAAGAGTTTCACCTCTTCAGCAAAACTTAAAATGCACCAGAGAATACACACAGGAGAGAAGCTTTACAGCTGTGATCAATGTGGGAAAATATTTCCTAGATCAGACCAGCTGGTAATACACCAGAGAACACACACTGGAGAGAAGCCTTTTGGTTGTGATCAGTGTGGGAAGAGATTCACTCAGTCAGGAAACCTGGCTTTACACAAGAGAATACACACAGGAGAGAAGCCTTTTGGTTGTGATCAGTGTGGGAAGAGATTCACTCACTCAGGAAACCTGGCTTTACACAAGATAATACACACAGGAGAGAAGCCTTTTGGTTGTAATCAGTGTGGGAAGAGATTCACTCACTCAGGAAACCTGGCTTTACACAAGATAATACACACAGGAGAGAAGCCTTACCACTGCTCAGACTGTGGAATGAGCTTCACCATTTCAAACGAACTTCTAGAACACCAGAGAACACACACAGGAGAGAAGCATTTTGGTTGTGATCAGTGTGGGAAGAGATTCACTCATTCAGGAAGCCTGGAGTTACACAAGAGAATACACACAGGAGAGAAGCCTTACCACTGCTCAGACTGTGGAATGAGCTTAACCACTTCAAAAAGACTTCTATTACACCAGAGAACACACACAGGAGAGAAGCCTTTTGGTTGTGATCAGTGTGGGAAGAGATTCACTCATTCAGGAAGCCTGGTTGGACACATGAGAATACACACAGGAGAGAAGCCTTTTGGTTGTGATCAGTGTGGGAAGAGATTCACTCAGTCAGGACACCTGGCTTTACACAAGAGAATACACACAGGAGAGAAGCCGTTTGGTTGTGATCAGTGTGTTAAGAGATTCACTCAGTCAGGAAGCCTGGCTTTACACAAGAGAATACACACAGGAGAGAAGCCTTTTGGTTGTGATCAATGTGGGAAGAGATTCACTCGGTCAGCAAACCTGGCTTTACACAAGAGAATACACACAGGAGAGAAGCCTTACCACTGCTCAGACTGTGGAATGAGCTTCACCACTTCAAACGGACTTCTAGTACACCAGAAAACACACACAGGAGAGAAGCCTTTTGGTTGTGATCAGTGTTTGAAGAGATTCACTCAGTCAGGAAGCCTGGCTTTACACAAGAGAAAACACCACACTGTTGGGTAACCTTTCCACTTTTGTTAGCTCAATCCAGTTAATGGTAGACTAGTGTACACACACCGGAGAGAAGCCCTACAGGGTGAGTTTTGCCACCTCAAGCGTTCTTAATGTGGCCTTCCTTAGTGTAATTTGATGTACTGTCAACAAGGGGTCCACCCTCTGAAAACTTTAACTATCCATTATTTCCAGATTTCTATTAATTGCAATGTGAGTGAAATAGTCAAGTTTGAATGCTGTGGGCGTACGTACCCCAACAACAGAATGGTG
The DNA here is from genome assembly GCF_964263955.1 of Coregonus lavaretus. Lineage (NCBI taxonomy): Eukaryota > Metazoa > Chordata > Actinopteri > Salmoniformes > Salmonidae > Coregonus > Coregonus lavaretus. Next base: position 88,339 of record NW_028159240.1, read on the forward strand.
TGGGTGTTTCCCAACAACAGGATTGGTAAGCTCAGAGAAAGCAGGGCGGTAGCTCCTCCCCCTCTCTCTGCAAGTCTATCGTTAGGGTTAAGGCAAGGGTCCGTTTGACATGGTGACTAGTTGGGATGTGGTCAGAATAGTCCCTTAAGTCGCTGCCGTCCCACAGTCTATTGACAGATGCTATGATATCAGTTAAGTCTGTTCACCAGAGATTACAGAAATGTTGGCAGGTAGATTTATTTGGTTTGCTTAGCGAGCAAGCTAGAGGGATCTGAAGACTGATAACAATGTCTGAGGACAATTCACCATCACCATGATCAACCCTGTCTACCAGCCAACTCACCATGATCAACCCCGTCTACCATCCAGCTCACCTTATTTTGAAATGACATGATATTGTTTGGCAGAATGAACAGTGTAGTGAATATTTTCCCAAACTGCGTTACCCACTCCAGTCAGCAGATGACGATGTGAGTCTTTCAAGAGCTGTTTCCTCCAGTGGACAGGACGCTTTTTCAACAACAACACGGACTCATCAGCCGCCTCGGTAGCTTGCTAGCAAACAAACAAACCACAAAGTTTGCTGCTTCAGTGTTTTTAGATATTTTTCTCAGATGTTACTATGGTATACTGAAGTATAATTACAAGCATTCCATAAGTGTCAAAGGCTTTTATTGACAATTACATTAAGTTTATGCAATGAGTTAATACTTGCAGTGTTGACCCTTCTATTTCAAGACCTCTGCAATGGCATTGTGTCAATTAACTTCAGGGCCACATCCTGACTGATGGCAGCCCATTCTTGCCCAATGCTTGGAGTTTGTCAGAATTGGTGGGTTTTTGTATGTCCACCCGCCTCTTGAGGATTGACCACAAGTTCTCAATGGGATTAAGGTCTGGGGAGTTTCCTGGCCCATGGACCCAACATTTCGATGTTTTGTTCACCGAGCCACTTAGTTATCACTTTTGCCTTATGGCAAGGTGCTCCATCATGCTGGAAAAGGCATTGTTCGGCACCAAACTGTTCTTGGATGGTTGGGAGAAGTTGCTCTCAATTGTGAGTGAGGCCACTCCCTTGGCTGAGAAGCAACCCCACACATGAATGGTTTCAGGATGCTTTACTGTTGGCATGACACAGGACTGATGGTAGCGCTCACCTTGTCTTCTCCGGACAAGCTTTTTTCCGGATGCCCCAAACAATCGGAAAGGGCATTGATCAGAAAAATGACTTTACCCCAGTCCTCAGCAGTTCAATCCCTGTACCTTTTGCAGAATATCAGTCTGTCCCTGATGTTTTTCCTGGAGAGTAGTGGCTTCCTCGCTGCCCTTCTTGACACCAGGCCATCCTCCAAAAGTCTTTGCCTCACTGTGCGTGCAGATGCACTCACACCTGCCTGCTGCCATTCCTGAGCAAGCTCTGCACTGGTTGTGCCCCAATCCCGCAGCTGAATCAACTTTAGGAGACGGTCCTGGCGCTTGCTGGATTTTCTTGGCCGCCCTGAAGCCTTCATAACAATTGAACCTCTCTCCTTGAAGTTCTTGATGATCCGATAAATGGTTGTTTTAGGTGCAATCTTACTAGCAGCAATATCCTTGCCTGTGAAGCCATTTTTGTGCAATGCAATGATGACGGCACGTGTTTCCTTGCAGGTAACCATGGTTAACAGAGGAAGAACAATGATTTGAAGCACCACCCTCCTTTTTAAAGCTTCCAGTCTGTTATTCTAACTCAATCAGCATGACAGGGTGATCTCCAGCCTTGTCCTCGTCAACACTCTCACCTGTGTTTACGAGAGAATCACTGACATGATGTCAGCTGGTCCTTTTGTGGCAGGGCTGAAATGCAGTGGAAATGTTTTTAGGTGATTAAGTTCATTTTCATGGCAAAATGTAATTAATTGCAATTTATCTGATCACTCTTCATAACAGTCTGGAGTATATGCAAATTGCCATCATGAAAACTGAGGCAGCAGACTTTGTGAAAATTTATATTTGTGTCATTCTCAACTTTTAACCACGACTGTATATTAACAGCAGGGTTTTAAACACAGTCTGTGTGCTTACTAGTTATTACATGTCATATACAGTTGAAGTCGGAAGTTTACATACACTTAGGTTGGAGTCATTAAAACTAGTTTTTCAACCACTCCACAAATTTCTTGTTAACAAACTTTACTTTTGGCAAGTCGGTTAGGACATCTACTTTGTGCATGACAACAATTCTTTACAAACAGATTATTTCACTTATAATTCACTATATCACAATTCCAGTGGGTCAGAAATTTACATACACTTAGTTGACTGGGCCTTTAAACATTTTGGAAAATTCCAGAAAATGGTGTCATGGCTTTAAAAGCTTCTGATAGGCTAATTGACATCATTTGAGTCAATTGGAGGTGTACCTGTGGATGTATTTCCAGGCCTACCTTCAAACTCAGTGCCCCTTTGATTGACATCATGGGAAAATCAAAATAAATCGTCCAAGACCTCAGAAACAAAATTGTAGACCTCCACAAGCCTGGTTCATCCTTAGGAGCAATTTCCAAACGCCTGAAGATACCACGTTAATCTGTACAAACAATAATACGCAAGTATAAACACCATGGGACCACGCAGCCGTCATACCGCTCAGGAAGGAGACGCGTTCTGTCTCCTAGAGATTAATGTACTTTGGTGCGAAATGTGCAAATAAATCCCTGAAAAACAGCAAAGGACCTTGTGAAGATGCTGGAGGAAATAGGTACAAAAGTATCTATATCCACAGTAAAACGAGTCCTATATCAACATAACCTGAAAGGCCGCTCAGCAAGGAAGAAGCCACTGCTCCAAAACCGCCATAAAAAAGACAGACTACGGTTTGCAACTGCACATAGGGACAAAGATTGTACTTTTTGGAGGGGTGGGGGGTCGCTTGCAAGCCAATGAACACCATCCCAACTGTGAAGCACGGGGGTGGCAGCATCATGCTGTGGGGGTGATTTGCTGCAGGAGGGACTGGTGCACTTCACAAAATAGATGGCATCATGAGGAAGGAAAATTATGTGGATATATTGAAGCAACATCTCAAGACATCAGTCAGGAAGTTAAAGCTTGGTCGCAAATAGGTCTTCCAAATGGACAATGACCCCAAGCATACTTCTAAAGTTGTGGCAAAATGGCTTAATGATAACAAAGTCAAGGTATTTGAGTGGCCATCACAAAGCCCTGACCTCAATCATATAGAACATATGTGGGCAGGACTGAAAAAGCATGTTCGAGCAAGGAGGCCTACAAACCTGACTCAGTTACACCAGCTCTGTAGGAGGATTGGGCCAAAATTCACCCAACTTATTGTGGGAGGCTACCCGTAACGTTTGACCCAAGTTAAACAATTTAAAGGCAATGCTCCCAAATACTAATTGAGTGTATGTAAACTTCTGACCCACTGGGAATGTGATGAAAGAAATAAAAGCTGAAATAAATCATTCTCTCTACTATTATTCTGACATTTCACATTCTTAAAATAAAGTGGTGATCCTAACTGACCTAAAACAGGGAATTTTTACTAGGATTAAATGTCAGGAATTGTGAAAAACTGAGTTTAAATGTATTTGGCTAAGGTGTATATAAACTTCCGACTTAAACTGTATATGTTGTTAGTCAGCTAGCTTGTTAAGATAGCATTAGCGTAGTGCTAGGCTAATTAACTAGCTAGCCAACTAACGTCCACAACCATGAGCTCAATAAGCTACTCGCCCCATACTAAAGAAGAGGTCTGCTGGTTGGAGAAAGAAGCTCTGGGGCTGAACATTGTTGTGAAAGAGGAAGAGGAGGATATCACAGTGAAAGGAGGGGAGGGGGAGATGCCTGTCACAGTGAAAGGGGAGGAGGGGGAGATGACTGTCACAGTGAAAGGAGAGGAGGGGGAGATGACTGTCACAGTGAAAGGAGGGGGAGATGACTGTCACAGTGAAAGGGGAGGAGGGGGAGATGACTGTCACAGTGAAAGGGGAGGAGGGGGAGATGACTGTCACAGTGAAAGGGGAGGAGGGGGAGATGACTGTCACAGTGAAAGAGGAGAAGGAGGGTGAAAAGGAGGAGGATGGATATCTGATTAACAGCAGTGAGTTTTGTCTTGGGGAGAGGCAGAAAGCTCTGATTAGAGAAAAGGCCTGCAGTGTCACTGGCCTTTTTAACTAACCCAAAGCCTAGGACCAAGAGGCATGGAGAGGCAGCCTTTAGTTACTATGCCTCCCAGCCTCTGAAATAGCCAGAGAACCAGAGGGGGAATGAAACTGTGGCATTTAAAACAAATAGATCTTAAAACACACCTTTCTAGTGGTGCTTTTCCTCAGGGTGCTTTTTAGTCATGCATTTTTTATTGTAATTCTTTAGCTTTTTATCCTCTTATATTTGTGTAGTAAATATTTAGTTTTATTTTAATTGTTTTTATTAGTTTTTTTCCTGTGAAGCACATTGTGTTCCATTCCATGTCTGAAATGTGCTGTATAAATAAAGCTTGATTTGATTCTCTATGGTGTTATTAGGTCCCTAATATTGAGTTAGGCCTATAAGGTAAGATAGACTGATATGATTGAAATCTCTATGATGTTATTGAATTTAAACAACAAGGCACTCAACCCCGTGGATTATTGTGAACAACTAAGAGCTGTTCTCTAACATGACGTGAAGAGCGAATAACACAACTAAGAGCTGTTTGTTTTGGAGATTTTTAGTTAACTACTTAGACAACGTAACAAACCAATTATATGATTTATACAGTTTTGTAGAATTAAACGCCTATATGCCTATGGATTAAGAACCAATTAAAGGGTTTAAAAAGAGCCATGATGAAATGGCTCTATAGGTATTTTTCCATTACATATATTATAATATGCTTAGCAATAGTAGAGACATTTCTTTAGTGCAAATGCTGTGCTTCTGATAAATGATGGTTCCCTCTAGCTCCCTGCATCTGGTCTGGGCCTGTAGTCAAGGACATGGGATGTAGATAAACTTCAGGAACAGATACACCTGTATTGTAGTAACGGAACTAACGTTATCACTTGTTTGTGCGCTGTGACCCGATACACATAGACACAAGAAGAAACCATAGTGGCTCAAGGTCAAGGGAGGGTGGCTGTTTGGATAAAGAGGGGGTTCCGATATGATATGAAAAGGAGACCAAGCAGACATGGGGATAGACAGGAAAGAAGCTAGACAAAGAAACCATAGTGGCTCCGATATGATATGAAATGATGAAGCTGTATAAAGAGAGCTCCAAGTCTGGGACGGCAGTTGCTCTGCAGACCAGCTCGGCTCTATTGCTTGTGTAATAAAGTCTATCTTGATTCTACAAAAACTCGGAAAGTACTTTGTTTGTTTTAATAAGTATAGGGATAATTTACTACAACAATAGCAGCTAAATAGCCGCTAAATACTGTATATACAGTGCCTTCAGAAAGTATTTATACCCCTTCCACTTTTTCAATTTTTTTTGTTACAACCCTGAATTTAAAATGGATTAAATAGAGATACATTTTGTCACTGGCATATACACAATACCCCAAAATGTGAAAGTGGAATCATGTTTTTCGAACAAATTAATTAAAAATGAAAAGCTGAAATGTCTTGAGTTAATAAGAATTCAACCTATTTGTTATTACAAGCCTAAGAAAGTTCAGGAGTAAAATTTTTCTCAACAAGTCACATAATAAGTTGCATGGACTCACTCTGTGTGCAATAATAGTGTTTAACATGATTTTTAAATGACTACCTCATCTCCGTACCCCAGACATACTGTACAATTATCTGTAATGTCTCTCAGTCGAGCAGTGAATTTCAAACACAGATTCAACCACAAAGACCAGGGAAGTTTTCCAATGCCTCGGAAAGAAGGGCACCTATGGGTAGACAACATTGAATATCCCTTTATTCATTACATTTTGGATGGTGTATCAATATACCCAGCCTCTACAAAGATAGAGACATCCTTCCTAACTCAGTTGCCGGAGAGGAAGGAAACCGCTCAGGGATTTCACCATGAGGCTTATGGTGACTTTTAAAGAGTTACAGAGTTTAATGGCTGTGATAGGAGAAAACTGAGAATGGATCAACAACATTGTAGTTAATCCACAATACTAACCTAAATGACAGAGTGAAAAGAAGGAAGCCTGTACAGAATAAAGTTATTCCAAAACATGCATCCTGTTTGCAACAAGGAACTAAAGTAATAATGCAAAAAAATGTGGCAAAGCAATTAACTTTTTGTCCTGACTACAAAGTGTTATGTTAGGGACAAATCCAATCCAACACAATACTGAGTACCACTCTTCAAATGTTCAAGCTTAGTGGTGGCTGCTTCATGTTATGGGTATGCTTGTAATCGTTAAGGATATATTCACCTGTCACCAAATAATTGATTAAAACACACTGTTTTGCAATGAAGGTCTACAGTAGCCTCAACAGCACTGCACGATAGCACAACTCCCTTCCATAGACTTACACAGTAATTATGACAACTTCCGGAGGAAGTCCTCCAAGCTATCAGAGCTCTTGCAGCATGAACTGAAATGTTGTCCACCCAATCAAAGGATCAGAGAATTCATGTAGTACTGAAAGAACAAGCTACAGCCAGCTAGCACTGCACTGCATAAAATGTGGTGAGTAGTTGACTCAAAGAGAGAGAAAGACAATAGTTTAGCAGTTCTCAACAAACTAATTTATTCAAAAATGAAGGAGAAGGAAGAGAGAGAGAATTCATCATTTCTTTTCACTTTCAGTTTCAGTTACTTAGCTAGCAAATTCAGCTGGCTCCAACAGAGGGATGCTATGTTAGCTAGCTGGCTAGTTTAGTTACTCAAACACACTACTCCAACAGAGTGATGCTATGTTAGCTAACTGGCTAGTTTAGTTACTCAAACACCCTGCTCCAACAGAGAGATGCTATGTTAGCTAGCTGGCTAGTTTAGTTACTCAAACACCCGGCACAAACATATAAACATATCTGAATTTGTCCATTAGAAACTCTTGTTTGCAACTGTTGGACAAATGATTACACCCTAGATAAGCTAATTGCAGGCAAGAGTGTGCAAGGCGGTATTTAATGTGTCACTGTCCGTATGTCACCTACGTTGTAAACTTTCATTCATAGACTAGGTTGTAGCAACCTCATGATGGGTATAGGGAAAATTGGAGTATTATGTAGTAGCCGAAACATATCGATGTTACATTGAAATGGCTGAATGGAATATGAATGACAGTCATCCAACATGCTGTAATAGAAATGAGGCCATGCTCATTAAAAAATAAATAATGGTCCTCCCTCATCTTAAACGGCACTTACGGCCACTGTTGTCTAGCAATGATCAACAACCAATTTGACGGAGCTTGAAGAATTTGTAAAATAACAATGGGGAAATGTTGCACAATCCAGGTTTAGAAAACTCTTAGAGACTTACCCAGAAAGACTCAGCTGTAACTGCTGCTAAAAGGTGCTTCTATAAAGTATTGACTCGGGTGTGAATACTTACACTACCAGTTCAAGGTTTTAGAACACCTACTCATTCAAGGGTTTTTCTTTATTTGGACTATTTTCTACATTGTAGACTAATAGTGAAGACATCAAAACTATGAAATAACACATATGGAATCATGTAGTAACCAAAAAAGTGTTAAACAATTCAAAACATGTTTTATATTTGAGATTCTTCAAATAGCCACCCTTTGCCTTGATGACAGCTTTGCACACTCTTGCCATTCTGTCTACCAGCTTCACCTGGAATGCTTTTCCAACAGTCTTGAAGGAGTTCCCACATATGCTGAGCACTTGTTGGCTGCTTTTCCTTCACTCTGCGGTCCAACTCATCCAAAACCATCTTAATTTGGTTTAGGTCGGGGGATTGTGGAGGCCAGGTCATCTGATGCAGCACTACATCACTCTCCTTCTTGGTAACATAGCCCTTACACAGCCTGGAGGTGTGTTGGGTCATTGTCCTGTTGAAAAACAAATGATAGTCCCACTAAGCCCAATCCAGATGGAATGGCGTATCGCAGCAGAATTCTGTGGTAGCAATGCTGGTTAAGTGTGCCATGAAATCTAAATAAATAGAGACAGTGTCACCAGCAAAGCACCCCCACACCATAACACCTCCTCCTCCATGCTCTACGGTGGGAAATACACATGGTGAAATTTTCCAGAGTGACTGACCTTCATGTCTTAAAGTAATGATGGACTGTCGTTTCTCTTTGCTTATGTGAGCTGTTCTTGCCATAATATGGACTTGGTCTTTTACCAAATATGGCTATCTTCTGTATACCCCCCCTTACCTTGTCACAACAAAACTGATTGAATCAAACGCATTAAGAAGGAAAGAAATTCTACAAATTAACTTTGAAGAAGGCACACCTGTTTATTGAAATGCATTCCAGGTGACTACGTCATGAAGCTGGTTGAGAGATTGTCAAGAGTGTGCAAAGCTGTCATCAAGGCAAAGGGTGGCTATTTGAAGAATCACAAATATTTTTTTGACCGCAGGAAGAGTAGCTGCTGCCTTGGGAGCAGCTAACGGGGATCCCTAATGAATACAAATACTTTTTTGGTTACTACATGATTCCATATGTGTTATTTCATAGTTTTATGTCTTCACTATTATTCGATTTTTCTGTATTTAATTTAAATAGATTTACACACAACAGCATTCTATCCAAGTTGGGAGAGAGCACGAGGAGGGATCATGTCATGTAGGTTCAGGTAGCAGCTACAGTGGGAAAAAAAGTATTTAGTCAGCCACCAATTGTGCAAGTTCTCCCACTTAAAAAGATGAGAGAGGCCTGTAATTTTCATCATAGGTACACGTCAGCTATGACAGACAAAATGAGAAAAAAAAATCCAGAAAATCACATTGTATGAATTTATTAGCAAATTAAGTATACAAATACTTTTTTGGTTACTACATGATTCCATATGTGTTATTTCATAGTTTTGACGTCTTCACTATTATTTTACAATGTAGAACATAGTAAAAATTAAGAAAAACCCTTGAATGAGTAGGTGTTCTAAAACGTTTGACCGGTAGTGTATGTAAATGAGATTTTTCTTTATTTAATTTAAATAGATTTATGCACAACAGCGTTCTATCCAAGCTTGGAGAGAGCACGAGGAGGGTTCATGTCATGCAGGTTCAGGTAGCAGCTACAGGACAGTTGTATATTATTTAAAACATCAATTGGTAGCTGATTAGTATGCATGGACAATTTATTTTAAAATCTGCAATGTTTGAATGTCCAGTTTTAATTACTGAACAATAAATGACATTATTACCACCAGCCAGCAGGCTATAAAATTGCAGCATTACAACACCATGTATAGATTTCGTGAAATGTTTGGCCCCGTGTAGCTCAGTTGGTAGAGCATGTCGTTTGCAACACCAGGGTTGTGGGTTCGATTCCCACGGGGGCCAGTATGAAAAAATAATAAAACATATTCACTCACTAACTGTAAGTTGCTCTGGATAAGAGCGTCTGCTAAATGACTAAAATGTTTAACATGAGAAAATGACGACCAAATAGAGGCCTACCAATAAACCTTTATCCATTAGCTAAAGCAAAGCTTTACATGCTCTTGCACCACAGGAACACTACAATCGATTAATTAGGCACGCAGCCGCATAGACATGTCTCTATTTCAGCACGATATACAGCGATCGGTTTGTGAGTGGATATCTGGCTGAAACATTCAATGTTATTTTATATATAGAGGCCCAAAGTCCAACCTTGCGGGGTCTAGAGAAACTGCGTTAACTTTAGAAAATGAGTTACTAAAAGCAGAAGGCTTCCTACGACTGGAGTATTATTTGTATGTTGGCCGAATCCCAACGTTTAAGTTGAACGGAAGTGAAGGCGGAGCCTGGATCTTTTCTCTTGTGACTTTACGCTCCGTGCAGAGTAGAACACCAGACAACATGACTGAACAAAGGAGGAATGTTAAAATGATATCGGACTGTAACTTTTGAAAATGAGCTAAACAGAAGCCTCCTGCTGGAGTATTATTTGTATGTTGGCAGAAGTCCCATTTTTCAGTCGAACGGAAGTGAAGTTGGAGTCACATGTTCTCTATTCTCCATTTTGTCTTTTGACTTTAGGCAGAGGATGACATGTTGGAATATAACGTCTCGGTCCTCTACCTCCCTGATCTAAAAGGTCCGTAGACCACATATAAACATTGTTATCTAGTTAACTTCGCCTGAACTCTGCAATCGACCATAAACACACGTTTCTACAATGAATCAGGTGAGTTTAGATTAATTTTACACATTTTTATAACGGGTCTTTGTAGCCTACTTCCTGCTTTTACACTGCAAGCATTTAATGGTTCTTCACTTTCGGAAAATCGTTTGTGTAGTTTAGCTGGTTACTCGTAGCCAGGCCCGGCGGCAGGATGAACTGGGCAAGGGGGCATCAGAAATGACTAAGGGGGCACAACTATTTTCGCTTGCTGGTAACACAGGATGGATAATAATCGATAGTATAATTACACACAATGTATTTGCAGCCACGCACGGCTGTCTTGCAGCAAGAATACAGGCTACTGCACCGCTTTACAAACATGGACAATTCATAAATAGCAAGTTATGACAACGCTACACAGCTACATGCACAATACCCAACAATCCAATACAAAACAGTTGCTAATTACCGTAATAACACTTCCTCATGCCAATACAAATCAAATCAAATCAAATGTTATTGGTCACATGCGCCGAATACAACAGGTGCAGACATTACAGTGAAATGCTTACTTACAGCCCTTAACCAAAAGTGCATTTATTTTAAACAAAAAAAGTAAGGATAAAACAACAACAACAAAAAGTGTTGAGAAAAAAAAAGAGCAGAAGTAAAAATAAAGTGACAGTAGGGAGGCTATATATACAGGGGGGTACCGTTGCAGAGTCAATGTGCGGGGGCACCGGCTAGTTGAGGTAGTTGAGGTAATATGTACATGTGGGTAGAGTTAAAGTGACTATGCATAAATACTTAACAGAGTAGCAGCAGCGTAAAAAGGATGGGGTGGGGGGGGCAGTGCAAATAGTCCGGGTAGCCATGATTAGCTGTTCAGGAGTCTTATGGCTTGGGGGTGGAAGCTGTTGAGAAGTCTTTTGGACCTAGACTTGGCACTCCGGTACCGCTTGCCGTGCGGTAGCAGAGAGAACAGTCTATGACTAGGGTGGCTGGAGTCTTTGACAATTTTGAGGGCCTTCCTCTGACACCGCCTGGTATAGAGGTCCTGGATGGCAGGAAGCTTTGCCCCAGTGATGTACTGGGCCGTACGCACTACCCTCTGTAGTGCCTTGCGGTCAGAGGCCAAGCAGTTGCCATACCAGGCGGTGATACAACCAGTCAGGATGCTCTCGATGGTGCAGCTGTAGAATTTTTTGAGGATCTGAGGACCCATGCCAAATCTTTTTAGTCTCCTGAGGGGGAATAGGCTTTGTCGTGCCCTCTTCACGACTGTCTTGGTGTGTTTGGACCATGATAGTTCGTTGGTGATGTGGACACCAAGGAACTTGAAGCTCTCAACCTGTTCCACTACAGCCCCGTCGATGAGAATGGGGGCGTGCTCAGTCCTCTTTTTTTTCCTGTAGTCCACAATCATCTCCTTTGTCTTGGTCACGTTGAGGGAGAGGTTGTTGTCCTGGCACCACACGGCCAGATCTCTGACCTCCTCTCTATAGGCTGTCTCATCGTTGTCGGTGATCAGGCCTACCACTGTTGTGTCGTCGGCAAACTTAATGATGGTGTTGGAGTCGTGCCTGGCCATGCAGTCATGGGTGAACAGAGAGTACAGGAGGGGACTGAGCACGCACCCCTGAGGGGCCCCCGTGTTGAGGATCAGTGTGGCAGATGTGTTGTTACCTACCCTTACCACCTGGGGGCGGCCCGTCAGGAAGTCCAGGATCCAGTTGCAGAGGGAGGTGTTTAGTCCCAGGATCCTTAGCTTAGTGATGAGCTTAGAGGGCACTATGGTGTTGAATGCTGAGCTGTAGTCAATGAATAGCATTCTCACGTAGGTGTTCCTCTTGTCCAGGTGGGAAAGGGCAGTGTGGAGTGCGATAGAGATTGCATCATCTGTGGATCTGTTTGGGCGGTATGCAAATTGAGTGGGTCTAGGGTTTCTGGGATTATGCTGTTGATGTGAGCCATGACCAGTCTTTCAAAGCACTTCATGGCTACAGACGTCAGTGCTACGAGTCGGTAGTCATTTAGGCAGGTTATCTTAGAGTTCTTGGGCACGGGGACTATGGTGGTCTGCTTGAAACATGTTGGTATTACAGACTCAGTCAGGGACATGTTGAAAATATCAGTGAAGACACTTGCCAGTTGGTCAGCACATGCTCGGAGTACACGTCCTGGTAATCCGTCTGGCCCTGCGGCCTTGTGAATGTTGACCTGCTTAAAAGTCTTACTCACATCGGCTACGGAGAGCGTGATCACATAGTCATCCGGAACAGCTGGTGCTCTCATGCATGCTTCAGTGCTGCTTGCCTCGAAGCGAGCATAGAAGTGGTTTAGCTCGTCTGGTAGGCTTGTGTCACTGGGCAGCTCGCGGCTGTGCTTCCCTTTGTAGTCTGTAATAGTTTTCAAGCCCTGCCACATCCGACGAGCGTCAGAGCCAGTGTTTGCTTTCCAATCGCGGAAAGCAAACAATAATGCACTACCAATGACTTGGCTAGTTGGAGCTTGCCAGTTGGCTGTAGGCTACTCCACTAGCAGCTTGCTAGTTGGCTGTAGGCTACCCCACTAACATCTTGCCAGTTGGCTGTAGGCTACTCCACTAGCATCTTGCCAGTTGGCTGTAGGCTACTCCACTAGCAGCTTGCTAGTTGGCTGTAGGCTACCCCACTAACATCTTGCCAGTTGGCTGTAGGCTACTCCACTAGCATCTTGCCAGTTGGCTGTAGGCTACTCCACTAGCACCTTGCCAGTTGGCTGTAGGCTACTCCACTAGCATCTTGCCAGTTGGCTGTAGGCTACTCCACTAGCAGCTTGCCAGTTGGCTGTAGGCTACTCCACTAGCACCTTGCCAGTTGGCTGTAGGCTACTCCACTAGCAGCTTGCCAGTTGGCTGTAGGCTACTCCACTAGCAGCTTGCCAGTTGGCTGTAGGCTACTCCACTAGCAGCTTGCCAGTTGGCTGTAGGCTACTCCACTAGCAGCTTGCAGCTGGCTTTAGGCTACTCTACTAGCAGCTTGCCAGTTGGCTGTAGGCTACTCCACTAGCAGCTTGCCAGTTGGCTGTAGGCTACTCCACTAGCAGCTTGCTAAAAACTGTAAGCAAGCTAGCCTTTTAGCTTCCCACAGATTTAGATGTGGCTTAGTGTTGTAGGTTATAGTCTTGCTGAAAGGTGAGTTCCTCTCCCAGTGTCTGGTGTAAAGCAGACTGAAGCAGTCTTTCCTCTAGGATCTCCCGTTTCGTTTCATCCTGTAAAACTCCCCAGTCTTTGACGATGTCAAGCATTTCCTTACCATGATGCAGCCATCACCATGCTTGAAAATAAGGAGGCAGTTACTCAGTGATATAATGTTGGATTTGCCCGAATTTAAAGCTTTGCATTTAGGCCCAAAAAGTGTGTTCATTTCCGTGTTAATTTTTTAGCAGTATTACTTTAGTGCCTTGTTGCAAACAAGATTGATGTTCTGGAATATTTATATTCTCCTTTCACTCTGTCATTTAGGTCATTATTGTGGATTATTGTGAATATTCACATGTACAGGGTTGCAGGTGGTCATTATTGGGGATTATTGTGAATAGTCACATGTACAGGGTTGCAGGTGGTCATTATTGGGGATTATTGTGAATAGTCACATGTACAGGGTTGCAGGTGGTCATTATTGTGAATAGATTGTGAATAGACACATGTACAGGTTTGCAGGTGGTCATTATTGTGGAATATTGTGAATAGTCAAATGTACAGGGTTGCAGGTGGTCATTATTGGGGATTATTGTGAATAGACACATGTACAGGGTTGCAGGTGGTTATTATTGTGAATAGTAAAATGTACAGGGTTGCAGGTGGTCATTTGTGAATAGTAAAATGTACAGGGTTGCATGTGGTCATTATTGAGAATAGTCACATGTACAGGGTTGCAGGTGGTCGTCATTGGGGATTATTGTGAATAGTCACATGTACAGGGTTGCAGGTGGTCATTATTGTGGAATATTGTGAATAGTCAAATGTACAGGGTTTCAGGTGGTCATTATTGGGGATTATTGTGAATAGACACATGTACAGGGTTGCAGGTGGTCATTATTGTGAATAGTTACATGTACAGGGTTGCAGATGGTCATTATTGTGAATAGTCAAATGTACAGGGTTGCAGGTGGTCATTATTGTGAATAGTCAAATGTACAGGGTTGCAGGTGGTCATTATTGGGGATTATTGTGAACATCTTTGATGTGTCTGGGTGGCTTAATACACCATACACAACATCATTATTAACAGAGGAAGGGTTAGTCATTCAAATAAATCATGTTTACCGCTATTAGTTTACAGTCCATATCACTTATTATGTTATTTCTTAACACCAACTTTACTGACTATTTTAGTTATTGTTTTGTATTTGTTTGTACACATTTGTAGAATTTTGTTTTTACTTTCACATTATTTTGTGTAGATGAATTACGAAAAATTATAATCAAACCTATTTCAATCCCACTTTTTAAAGCAACCAAATGTGAAAAAAGTTATAGTGGGTGTAGACTTTCCATAGGAACTGTATAGCCTAATAATATTTAGGAAGTTAATTTCCTTGGGAAGATAACTGCCTGTGCTTCTCCGTCCATTCATATATAGACTACTCTATTTAATTGAGACCAAACGCTCACCTGATCTGGCACGCCCAACTAGGAGAGGAGAGGTATGGCTGCTGAACTAGGACAGGAGAGGTATGGCTGCTGAACTAGGACAGGAGAGGAGAGGTATGGCTGCTGAACTAGGAGAGGAGAGGTATGGCTGCTGAACTAGGAGAGGAGAGGTATGGCTGCTGAACTAGGAGAGGAGAGGTATGGCTGCTGAACTAGGACAGGAGAGGTATGGCTGCTGAACTAGGACAGGAGAGGTATGGCTGCTGAACTAGGACAGGAGAGGTATGGCTGCTGAACTAGGAGAGGAGAGGTATGGCTGCTGAACTAGGAGAGGAGAGGTATGGCTGCTGAACTAGGAGAGGAGAGGAGAGGCTGATGAACTAGGAGAGGAGAGGTATGGCTGCTGAACTAGGACAGGACAGGACAGGAGAAGTATGCCTGCTGAACTAGGACAGGACAGGAGAGGTATGGCTGCTGAACTAGGAGAGGAGAGGTATGCCTGCTGAACTAGGAAAGGAGAGGTATGGCTGCTGAACTTGAAACAGCAAGAAAGATGAGCGGTCCGTTGCACTTTCTCTTGACCTATGTTTTGCACGTAAGATATGGCCTGTCTTTTAGGAGCGGGAATATTTTCAGTCAGAGACAAATAAATTGATAATTAATATATATTGAGAAGGAGAAGACTCAACGCTCGATCCCCATGTTGCGCCTTTTGCTTTATATTGATAATCACATTTTGGGATTTCACCTCGACTCACGTTGGTTGAGCGTCCCCAACTTATTTCTATTAACAGACACTGTAGTAAACTATAGCCTAATTATATTTAAGTGAATTTCCTTGGAAAGATAACTGCCACGTGATTTATTCGCCCATTCATAGGTAGCCTGTTAGGCTAGTGTGTGAATAATTTGACAGAGGTGCTTTTAGTACAATAGCTAGGCTAACGCATACACAGCAGAAAGACACCGTTTCCAAATAATCTGCGGGACAAGTATATTTATCACAACGTTTTCTGTCTGACCGCCCTCAACATGAAAAATACGGACCGCGCTGCAATGATCTCTGTCGGAGCCCGCAGCCCTCTACCTCTAAACGACTTTGTTGTACCATTTGAAAGTGGAAAGAAATATATACAGTTCCAGTCAAAAGTTTGGACACACCTACTCATTCAAGGGTTTTTCTTTATTTTTACGTTGTAGAATAATAGTGAAGACATCAAAACTATGAAATAACACATATGGAATCATGTAGTAACCAAGAAAGTGTTAAACAAATCAAAATATGATGTTTGAGATTCTTCAAATAGCTACCCTTTGCCTTGATGACAGCTTTGCACTCTCTTGGCATTCTCTCAATCAGCTTCATGAGGTAGTCACCTGGAATATATTCTGATTTGTTTAACACTTTGTTGGTTACAACATAATTCCATATGTGTTATTTCATAGTTTTGATGTTATTACATTTTAGTACATTTGTCAGCCAAAACATGACACCCACCCTTTTTTTATGTGTTCTATCACAAACTGTCATCAACATGAAGCTTTCCAACGTAACATCAACTATCCAATCTAAGCCACATTGACAATTTGAAATTAGCACATCAATTACAATTTAATATATTTCAATCCCACTTTGTAACGTAACAAAATGTGAAAAAGGTTCAAGGGAGTGCAGACGTTCTAAAGGCAATGTATTATATTAGGTTAACATTTCAAAATAGTCTGATGCATATCCTGTAGATCAGATCAAATATCCTGTAGATCAGATCAAATATCCTGAAGATCAGATCAAATAGCCTGTAGATCAGATCAAATAGCCTGTAGATCAGATCAAATAGCCTGTAGATCAGAACAAATATCCTGTAGATCAGATCAAATATCCTGTAGATCAGATCAAGGAACGCTGTCTATACTTCCATCCCTTTTGTTATTGGCTGATTCCATCGCCAGCAATGGCCAAAAATATTCTTGGAATTCTCACATAGAAACGTAATTGGGGTCTAATATATAAATAAGCTAAATCAATTTGCCCTTTTTCCCGATAGGGAATGTCCTATTGGTCTGAAGTGTAAGATATTGGTTTCTCCCGTGGGAGCCCCGGGTTCATATCATGCGTGTTACATACAGTTACAATATTTGAGTGCTGCAAATCTGCGTAGCAAGCAAACAGACAATGTGAATTATTTTTAACATGCTGTGAAAGTAGTACTCACTTTTAGGAATGGGTAATCGTTTACAAGTTGCAAGATATATCATAAACCCATCGTTGAAAACCACATTTTTCATCTTCTGTGGTTTGGTAACTTCCTGTTGTTCAACGGACCGGAATGAAAAAGCAGAGTTTGGAAAAAATGTATTTGGTGTCCATTAAGTCTTAAACAGCAAGGGGGCATTGTTTCCACTCCGTTGTGGCCGTCCCCATTTAAATGCAAGACCTCATCATACCATTGTTGTGTTGTTTTACCCTTAGTGTACTAACTTGAACTCCACTACCCTCTTTTTGGGATTTACAGGAAACTCATATTCCACCCCCCTCCTCCCTCTCCCTCCAACTCTCCCCCCCCCTCCCCCTCTTGGGGTCCCCAGGTCGTGCCTCTCCTGGTAGCTTACTGCTGGGTCTGAAGAGGGTGTCTGTGCTGCTGGTCGACTGCAGGAAAACACCGGGACTGAGTGGGTTTATGCTCTTAGATACATTTATTTTGGGACACTCCCTAGATGTCCTTAATTACCATTAAATACAATCACTAACCTTCTTAAAATGTAGACTCATTAGAAGCACTCCTACCCCATTGGTTACATTGATGATTTTAACGCATCCAAAATGCTCAAATCTGATCACAAGAGTTGGAAAGCTGGGCCTTGAACTAACTTCGATATGAAGAAGGAACCCTAACTGTCTGTCTTTGTTTCACAGGGGACAGCCCTAACCGTCGCTCTTTCAGTAGAAGGGGCTTATCATCTGGGGAAGCTAACCGACATCATGATGCTGACGAGATAGAGACGAGTCTCTCCAGATCAGAACACCTCAAGAAACACCAGCAGAGACTTACAGGGAAGAAACCTCACTGCTGCTTTGACTGTGGAAAGAGTTTCACCTCTTCAGCAAATCTTAAAACGCACAAGAGAAAACACACAGGAGAGAAGCCTTACAGCTGTGATCAGTGTGGGAAAAGATTCACTCAGTTAGGACACCTGGCTAGACACAAGACAATACACACAGGAGAGAAGCCTTTTGGTTGTGATCAGTGTGGGAAGAGATTCACTCGGTCAGGACACCTGGCCAGACACCAGAGAATACACACAGGAGAGAAACATTTTGGTTGTGATCAGTGTGGGAAGAGATTCACTCAGTTAGGACACCTGGCTAGACACAAAAAAATACACACAGGAGAGAAGCTTTTTGGTTGTGATCAGTGTGGGAAGAGATTCACTCAGTCAGGACACCTGGTTGAACACAAGAGAATACACACAGGAGAGAAGCTTTTTGGTTGTGATCAGTGTGGGAAGAGATTCACTCAGTCAGGACACCTGGTTGAACACAAGAGAATACACACAGGCGAGAAGCCTTACCACTGCTCAGACTGTGGAATGAGCTTAACCACTTCACAGGGACTTCTACGACACAAGAGAACACACACAGGAGAGAAGCCTTTTGGTTGTGATCAGTGTGGGAAAAGATTCACTCAATCAGGAAACCTGGCTTTACACAAGAGAATACACACAGGAGAGAAGCCTTTTGGTTGTGATCAGTGTGGGAAGAGATTCACTCATTCAGGACACCTGGTTGAACACAAGAGAATACACACAGGAGAGAAGCCTTACCACTGCTCAGACTGTGGAATGAGCTTTACCACTTCACAGGGACTTCTACGACACAAGAGAACACACACAGGAGAGAAGCCTTTTGGTTGTGATCAGTGTGGGAAGAGATTCACTCGGTCAGGACACCTGGCCAGACACCAGAGAATACACACAGGAGAGAAACATTTTGGTTGTGATCAGTGTGGGAAGAGATTCACTCAGTTAGGACACCTGGCTAGACACAAAAAAATACACACAGGAGAGAAGCTTTTTGGTTGTGATCAGTGTGGGAAGAGATTCACTCAGTCAGGACACCTGGTTGAACACAAGAGAATACACACAGGAGAGAAGCTTTTTGGTTGTGATCAGTGTGGGAAGAGATTCACTCAGTCAGGACACCTGGTTGAACACAAGAGAATACACACAGGCGAGAAGCCTTACCACTGCTCAGACTGTGGAATGAGCTTAACCACTTCACAGGGACTTCTACGACACAAGAGAACACACACAGGAGAGAAGCCTTTTGGTTGTGATCAGTGTGGGAAAAGATTCACTCAATCAGGAAACCTGGCTTTACACAAGAGAATACACACAGGAGAGAAGCCTTTTGGTTGTGATCAGTGTGGGAAGAGATTCACTCATTCAGGACACCTGGTTGAACACAAGAGAATACACACAGGAGAGAAGCCTTACCACTGCTCAGACTGTGGAATGAGCTTTACCACTTCACAGGGACTTCTACGACACAAGAGAACACACACAGGAGAGAAGCCTTTTGGTTGTGATCAGTGTGGGAAGAGATTCACTCGGTCAGGACACCTGGCCAGACACCAGAGAATACACACAGGAGAGAAACATTTTGGTTGTGATCAGTGTGGGAAGAGATTCACTCAGTTAGGACACCTGGCTAGACACAAAAAAATACACACAGGAGAGAAGCTTTTTGGTTGTGATCAGTGTGGGAAGAGATTCACTCAGTCAGGACACCTGGTTGAACACAAGAGAATACACACAGGAGAGAAGCTTTTTGGTTGTGATCAGTGTGGGAAGAGATTCACTCAGTCAGGACACCTGGTTGAACACAAGAGAATACACACAGGCGAGAAGCCTTACCACTGCTCAGACTGTGGAATGAGCTTAACCACTTCACAGGGACTTCTACGACACAAGAGAACACACACAGGAGAGAAGCCTTTTGGTTGTGATCAGTGTGGGAAAAGATTCACTCATTCAGGAAACCTGGCTTTACACAAGAGAATACACACAGGAGAGAAGCCTTTTGGTTGTGATCAGTGTGGGAAGAGATTCACTCATTCAGGACACCTGGTTGAACACAAGAGAATACACACAGGAGAGAAGCCTTACCACTGCTCAGACTGTGGAATGAGCTTTACCACTTCACAGGGACTTCTACGACACAAGAGAACACACACAGGAGAGAAGCCTTTTGGTTGTGTTCAGTGTGGGAAAAGATTCACTCATTCAGGAAACCTGGCTTTACACAAGAGAATACACACAGGAGAGAAGCCTTTTGGTTGTGATCAGTGTGGGAAGAGATTCACTCATTCAGGACACCTGGTTGAACACAAGAGAATACACACAGGCGAGAAGCCTTACCACTGCTCAGACTGTGGAATGAGCTTAACCACTTCACATGGACTTCTACGACACAAGAGAACACACACAGGAGAGAAATCTTATAGCTGTGATCAGTGTGGGAAGAGATTCACTCAGTCAGGAAGCCTGGCTGAACACAAGAGAAAACACCACACTGTTGGGTAACCTTTCCACTTTTGTTAGCTCAGTCCAGTTAATGGTAGACTAGTGTACATACACCGGAGAGAAGCCCTACATGGTGAGTTTTTCCACCTCAAGCGTTCTTAATGTGGCCTTCCTTAGTGTAATTTGATGTACTGTCAACAAGGGGTCCACCCTCTGAAAACTCTAACTATCCATTATTTCCAGATTTCTATTAATTTCATTGTGAGTGAAATAGTCTGTTTGAATGGTGTGGGCGTACGTACCCCAACAACAGAATGGTGTGGGTGTTTCCCAACAACAGGATTGGTCAGCTCATAGAAAGCAGGGCGGTAGCTCCTCCCCCTCTCTCTGAAGTCTATTGTTAGGGTTAAGGCAAAGGGTCCGTTTAACATGTTGACCAGTTGGGATTTTGTCAGAAAAGTCCCTTAATTCGCTGCCGTCCCACAGTCTGTTGACAGATGCTATGATATCAGTTAAGTCTGTTCACCAGAGATTACAGAAATGTTGGCAGGTAGATTTATTTGGTTTGCTTAGCGAGCAAGCTAGAGGGATCTGAAGACTGATAACAATGTCTGAGGACAATTCACCATCACCATGATCAACCCTGTCTACCAGCCAACTCACCATGATCAACCCCGTCTACCATCCAGCTCACCTTATTTTGAAATGACATGATATTGTTTGGCAGAATGAACAGTGTAGTGAATATTTTCCCAAACTGCGTTACCCACTCCAGTCAGCAGATGACGATGTGAGTCTTTCAAGAGCTGTTTCCTCCAGTGGACAGGACGGTTTTTCAACAACAACACGGACTCATCAGCCGCCTCGGTAGCTTGCTAGCAAACAAACAAACCACAAAGTTTGCTGCTTCAGTGTTTTTAGATATTTTTCTCAGATGTTACTATGGTATACTGAAGTATAATTACAAGCATTCCATAAGTGTCAAAGGCTTTTATTGACAATTACATTAAGTTTATGCAATGAGTTAATACTTGCAGTGTTGACCCTTCTATTTCAAGACCTCTGCAATGGCATTGTGTCAATTAACTTCTGGGCCACATCCTGACTGATGGCAGCCCATTCTTGCCCAATGCTTGGAGTTTGTCAGAATTGGTGGGTTTTGTATGTCCACCCGCCTCTTGAGGATTGACCACAAGTTCTCAATGGGATTAAGGTCTGGGGAGTTTCCTGGCCCATGGACCCAACATTTCGATGTTTTGTTCCCCGAGCCACTTAGTTATCACTTTTGCCTTATGTTAAGGTGCTCCATCAGGCTGGAAAAGGCATTGTTTGTCACCAAACTGTTCTTGGATAGTTGGGAGAAGTTGTTCTCTGAGGATGTGTTGGTACCATTCTTTATTCATGGATGTGTTCTTAGGCAAAATTGTGAGTGAGCCCACTCCCTTGGCTGAGAAGCAACCCCACACATGAATGGTCTCAGGATGCTTTACTGTTGGCATGACACAGGACTGATGGTAGCGCTTACCTTGTCTTCTCCGGACAAGCTTTTTTCCGGATGCCCCAAACAATCAGAAAGGGGATTCATCAGAGAAAATGACTTTACCCCAGTCCTCAGCAGTTCAATCCCTGTACCTTTTGCAGAATATCAGACTGTCCCTGATGTTTTTCCTGGAGAGTAGTGGCTTCCTCGCTGCCCTTCTTAACACCAGGCCATCCTCCAAAAGTCTTTGCCTCACTGTGCGTGCAGATGCACTCACACCTGCCTGCTGCCATTCCTGAGCAAGCTCTGCACTGGTGGTGCCCCGATCCCGCAGCTGAATCAACTTTAGGAGACGGTCCTGGCGCTTGCTGGACTTTCTTGGGCGCCCTGAAGCCTTCTTCACAACAATTGAACCTCTTTCCTTGAAGTTATTGATGATCCGATAAATGGTTGATTTAGGAGCAATCTTACTAGCAGCAATATCCTTGCCTGTGAAGCCATTTTTGTGCAAAGCAATGATGACGGCACGTGTTTCCTTGCAGGTAACCATGGTTAACAGAGGAAGAACAATGATTTCAAGCACCACCCTCCTTTTTAAAGCTTCCAGTCTGTTATTCTAACTCAATCAGCATGACAGGGTGATCTCCAGCCTTGTCCTCGTCAACACTCTCACCTGTGTTAACGAGAGAATCACTGACATGATGTCAGCTGGTCCTTTTGTGGCAGGGCTGAAATGCAGTGGAAATGTTTTGGGGGGATTAAGTTCATTTTCATGGCAAAGAGGGACTTTGCAATTCATCTGATCACTCTTCATAACATTCTGGAGTATATGCAAATTGCCATCATAACTGAGGCAGCAGACTTTGTGAAAATTTATATTTGTGTCATTCTCAAAACTTTTGACCAAGACTGTATATTAACAGCAGGGTTTTAAACCCAGTCTGTGTGCTTACTAGTTATTACATATCATAAACAGTTGAAGTCGGAAGTTTACATACACTTAGGTTGGAGTCATTAAAACTCGTTTTTCAACCACTCCACACATTTCTTGTTTACAAACTTCAGCAAGTCAGTTAGGACATCTACTTTGTGCATGACAACAATTCTTTACAAACAGATTATTTCACTTATAATTCACTATATCACAATTCCAGTGGGTCAGAAGTTTACATACATTTAGTTGACTGTGCCTTTAAACAGCTTGGAAAATTCCAGAAAATGATGTCATGGCTTTAGAAGCTTCTGATAGGCTAATTGACATCATTTGAGTCAATTGGAGGTGTACCTGTGGATGTATTTCCAGGCCTACCTTCAAACTCAGTGCCTCTTTGCTTGACATCATGGGAAAATTAAAAGAAATCAGCCAAGACCTAGAAAAACAATTGTAGACCTCCACAAGTCTGGTTCATCCTTAGGAGCAATTTCCAAACACCTGAAGGTACCACGTTCCTCTGTACAAACAATAGTACGCAAGTATAAACACCATGGGACCACGCAGCCGTCATACCGCTCAGGAAGGAGACGCGTTCTGTCTCCTAGAGATGAACGTACTTTGGTGCGAAAAGTGCAAATCAATCCCAGAAAAACAGCAAAGGACCTTGTGAAGATGCTGGAGGAAACAGGTACAAAAGTATCTATATCCACAGTAAAACGAGTCCTATATCAACATAACCTGAAAAGCCGCTCAGCAAGGAAGAAGCCACTGCTCCAAAACCGCCATAAAAAAGCCAGACTACGGTTTGTTACTGCACATGGGGACAAAGATTGTACTTTTTGGAGGAGGGGGGGGGGGGGGGTCGCTTGCAAGCCGAAGAACACCATCCCAACCGTGAAGCATGGGGTTGGCAGCATCATGCTGTGGGGGTGATTTGCTGCAGGAGGGACTGGTGCACTTCACAAAATAGATGGCATCATGAGGAAGGAAAATTATGTGGATATATTGAAGCAACATCTCAAGACATCAGTCAGGAAGTTAAAGCTTGGTCGCAAATAGGTCTTCCAAATGGACAATGACCCCAAGCATACTACCAAAGTTGTGGCAAAATGGCTTAAGGACAACAAAGTGAAGGTATTGGAGTGGCCATCACAAAGCCCTGACCTCAATCCTATAGAACATTTGTGGGCAGAACTGAAACAGCATGTTAGAGCAAGGAGGACTACAAACCTGACTCAGTTACACCAGCTCTGTCAGGAGGAATGGGCCAAAATTCACCCAACTTATTGTGGGAAGCTTGTGGAAGGCTACCCGTAACGTTTGACCCAGGTTAAACAATTTAAAGGCAATGCTACCAAATACTAATTGAGTGTATGTAAACTTCTGACCCACTGGGAATGTGATGAAAGAAATAAAAGCTGAAATAAATCATTCTCTCTACTATTATTCTGACATTTCACATTCTTAAAATAAAGTGGTGATCCTAACTGAACAAGACAGGGAATTTTTAATAGGATTATATGTCAGGAATTGTGAAAAACTGAGTTTAAATGCATTTGGCTAAGGTGTATGTAAACTTTTTAGTCGTGCATTTTTTATTGTAATTCTTTAGTTTTTTATCCTCTTATATTTGTGTAATAGATATTTAGTTTTATTTTAATTGTTTTTATTAGTTTTTTTCCTGTGAAGCACATTGTGTTCCATTCCATGTCTGAAATGTGCTGTATAAATAAAGCTTGACTTGATTCTCTATGGAGATATTAGATCCCTAATATTTTAGTTAGGCCTATGAGGTAAGATAGACTGATATGATTGAAATCTCTATGGTGTTATTGAATTTAAACAACAAGGCACTCAACCCCGTGGATTATTGTGAACAACTAAGAGCTGTTCTCTAACATGACGTGAAGAGCGAATAACACAACTAAGAGCTGTTTGTATTGGAGATGTTTAGTTAACTACTTAGACAACGTAACAAACCAATTATATGATTTATACAGTTTTGTAGAATTAAACGCCTATATGCCTATGGATTAAGAACCAATTAAAGGGTTTAAAAAGAGCCATGATGAAATGGCTCTATAGGTATTTTTTCCATTACAAAATATTATAATATGCTTAGCAATAGTAGAGACATTTCTTTAGTGCAAATGCTGTGCTTCTGATAAATGATGGTTCCCTCTAGCTCCCTGCATCTGGTCTGGGCCTGTAGTCAAGGACATGGGATGTAGATAAACTTCAGGAACAGATACACCTGTATTGTAGTAACGGAACTAACGTTATCACTTGTTTGTGCGCTATGACCTGATACACATAGACACAAGAAGAAACCATAGTGGCTCAAGGTCAAGGGAGGGTGGCTGTTTGGATAAAGAGGGGGTTCCAATATGATATGAAAAGGAGACCAAGCAGACATGGGGATAGACAGGAAAGAAGCTAGACAAAGAAACCATAGTGGCTCCGATATGATATGAAATGATGAAGCTGTATAAAGAGAGAGCTCCAAGTCTGGGACGGCAGTTGCTCTGCAGACCAGCTCAGCTCTATTGCTTGTGAAATAAAGTCTATCTTGATTCTACAAAAACTCTGAAAGTACTTTGTTTGTTTTAATAAGTATATGGATAATTTACTACAACAATAGCAGCTAAATACTGTATATACAGTGCCTTCAGAAAGTATTTATACCCCTTCCACTTTTTCACATTTTGTTGTTACAACCCTGAATTTAAAATGGATTAAATAGAGATTAATTTTGTCACTGTTATACACACAATACCCCAAAATGTCAAAGTGGAATCATGTTTTTCGAAACAAATTAATAAAAAATGAAAAGCTGAAATGTCTTGAGTTAATAAGAATTCAACCTATTTGTTATGACAAGCCTAAGAAAGTTCAGGAGTAAAAATCTTCTCAACAAGTCACATAATAAGTTGCATGGACTCACTCTGTGTGCAATAATAGTGTTTAACATGATTTTTGAATGACTACCTCATCTCCGTACCCCAGACATACTGTACAATCATCTGTAAGGTCTCTCAGTCGAGCAGTGAATTTCAAACACAGATTCAACCACAAAGACCAGGGAAGTTTTCCAATGCCTCGGAAAGAAGGGCACCTATGGGTAGACGACATTGAATATTCCTTCATTCATTACACTTTGGATGGTGTATCAATATACCCAGCCTCTACAAAGATAGAGACATCCTTCCTAACTCAGTTGCCGGAGAGGAAGGAAACCGCTCAGGGATTTCACCATGAGGCTAATGCTGACTTTTAAACAGTTACAGAGTTTAATGGCTGTGATAGGAGAAAACTGAGAATGGATCAACAACATTGTAGTTACTCCACAATACTAACCTAAATAACAGAGTGAAAAGAAGGAAGCCTGTACATAATAAAAATATTCCAAAACATGCATCCTGTTTGCAACAAGGAACTAAAGTAATAATGCAAAAAAATGTGGCAAAGCAATTTACTTATTGCAATAAAATGCAAATTAATTACTTAAAAATCATACAATGTGATTTTCTGGATTTTTGTTTTAAATTCTGTCTCTCACAGTTGAAGTGTACCTATGATAAAAATTACAGACCTCTACATGCTTTGTAAGTAGGAAAACCTGCAAAATCGGCAGTGTATCAAATACTTGTTCTCCCCACTGTATATAATAATGTATGCACTCACTAACTGTAAGTCGCTCTGGATAAGAGCGTCTGCTAAATGACTAAAATGTAAATGTCCCCCTCATCATAACTCGTAACAAATCCAAGCTTGTCCATGGAGCAACTAACCTTTATAGTATCTGAAGATTATGCCTTTGTTAAATGTTGTTTCATGAAGAAATGGAATGTTGGTTATGTTAGTATCAAAAGGCAATGTTTAGTATAATGTCACATATAATAGACAGGAAGTGTGTTGTAAACTGGTGATTGGTCAGAGGAGGGAGTTTCATTGTTTATAAATAGGGGGGTTAGGCGAGGAAGACGTCAGAACGGCCATGGCAATCGGGGGAGCCGTTCTCCGGGTGTCATGTCACCTGTCATTTATGCTGTAACCTCGTGATTTTAATAAAAGCCTCTAACACGATGCAGCATAAAACGGACTCTTTGTTGACAGCAATAATTGCCACCACTCATCAGATACGACATAATGGCGCCCAACGTGGGGCTGGGTTTGCGTCTCTTCCTTGTTTCAGTCAACCGCCAGGCTAACTCGCTCTGAAGCATGGCCAAAAGGGTGAGTGTGTTCTTACCGCTTCGGAGTTTGTTAGATTGGATATGACTTGTGTACACTGGAGAGATGTTCCATACGACCTTGCCTCGGTGGTGTTATTGCGGTCGACTAGAGTCTGCTAAAATTTATTCCATTGGAAACGGCAGGTAATTGGAAGTTTTTAGAGCATTAAACGGTAGGATTTAAGTATTGAAAGTATACAATTAAGGTCGATATGCATTCATCTTTAGGGCACTGGACCGCTTTAAGACCCCGAGGGGGCCATTTTAGATAATGGGCTGGCAAACCCGTGTGTACGATAGAATGTATATTCGGTGAGTTTTTGAAGAGAACTCGGGTTGGTGGAATTTATCTGATTGTGATTATGATTTGACTCTCGTCCGACGGGGTGTTTGATTGGGTCTGATTTCTCGGTGTAATGGTCATTAATTCTCGGCAACAAAAACGGTAGGAGAAATAGGTTCAAAATAATTAGGCCAGTGCAGGGTGTGTGATTGTGTAGTAGGCCGCAGTTAGCTAGAGGCTAAGGCTAATGTCAAGGCTAAATGGGAGTGTGTTTCATGCTACATGGTACATCGTGGCTAGAGGCTAATGCTAATTGTGTTGTGGGCTACATGCTAACGTATCCTTAGAGATTCCATTGCGATGGATTAAAGTCTCTTAAATTTGTCTCTGTGTGTAAGTCAGGTTATATGTTTTGTGAGCGCTGTTAAATGTTGTTTGACTATAAGGGGGAAACGGGAGTTACAGCTGGAGTGTTATTCTGTCTGTTTGGGGAGAGAGAGTAGAGAATCTTCATTCCACGGTGAAAAGGGATTTTTGAATGGCTGTGCGCATGCGTTTAATTTTGCGATACTACACTACAGAAAGGGGGAGTTTATGACACGAGATTAGGACACGTGTTGATTTTACGGGGCTAAAAACTACGACATGAGGTTGGGCTAAGCCTACAAAACAAAATGGTGGGTTAAGGTCATAGGTCCCATTTGGCGTTACCCTGCAAGGGGGAAATGGACACAGACAAAAGAGGATAGATTTTAGCACGATGATTCTAGTTTAAACTGCGATTGGTTAAAGATGAAACTTATTTTGTAACCTATTGAATTTATAAATTAGATATATGGTAGCGGATTATAATAAATTGAATTAAATAATTAAAAGACGATTAAAATTAAATAAAAATGTTTTTGAGCGATCTATTTAGTTCTGAGTTTAGTCTTAGAGTGAATAATGTAGAACGAATGAATATTGAATGGTTGGAAATACTCAGTGATGGCATTAACTACCAAAAGCTGTTTCTGTGTCTTTGTCCCTTGTCATGAGAGACAGGAGAGAGGGGGAGCGAGGAGATACAGGAAGTGATCACGTGACGCGGCAGAGGATCAAGTCAAAAAAAAAAAAAAAAAAAGGTTTTGAGACTGTTACAAGATATGTGATGTTATGACAATTTTACATAGGCTTGGCAAATACTATTTCATTAAAAATTGCATTTTGGAAGCTCTGTGTATCACTGGGGTTTGATTACAGATGTGTTGGGAATCGAAGACTGACATTCTTCTGTAAATTTATGATAATTATGGGTTATAGAGCAAGGGGTTACAGGCTTTGTTTATGGGTATTTTAGTCTGAAGATGACTAACTTGCATTTACTTGCAGTTGATGGGTTGTGGTAAGATAGCCAACACTAATTGATAAATTGGTAATATAGGAATAAAAATTGGTTTTAATTATTCATGATTTTTAATTGATTCATTTGGAGTTGTTAGGTTATATTAATAATTAGAGGGGGGGAAGCCTTAGGCTATACAGTCTAAAAGAAGCTAATTCATAATAAAGGAATATAAAAGGGTTTTTACAATGGGGAGAAAGGACAGCAAGGCTAGATGAAGGTGATTACACCGATTGATATAGGGGTGAAATAGTAATCCTTTAATTAAAGTAGGGTTAGAAAGTAGGGTTAGAAAAACTAAGGGCAGAAGTTAGTACACCTTTCTCACATACGGATTCAGCAAAAAGTACAGCTTAGGGATGTTTATCCTCAGCTTTCAGTGATCATCCAGCAGGGTGATTATGGCATCAGAGATGAAGACGAATAATAGATAGAGGACAAGCAGAAACGACGATAAAGATGAATCCAGAACTCCAGAAGGAAGAAAATGTGATGTCTGGAAGAGAGGAGGATGGAACTTAAAGAAGATGAGGATGATGGAGATGAGAGTGATGATGCATGGGTGGGTATGACTCTGTGATCAGAAGGAAGTTGGCAAGAGAGAAACGAAGAAGGATACACGAGATTTGATCTCTGATGAAAGTTGAACGAAGAAGGAGACAAGAGATTCGAGTTCTGATGAAGAAAGTGATGAAGATTTGGAGATTAAAGGTGCTTTATGTTCGAGAGGATTTTATCCTACAATGACTAGCAAAGAAGAAATAGAGATATAGACCGATGCTTATCATGCCTGGATAAAGCAAATAGTTTAGAAGTAACACAGTTGAAGATACAGAAGAGGAGAAACTGCTGAGAGGATCCCAAGAATTGGAGAAGAACAAAGAAGAAAAAGGAGGAAGATTTCAGCTACACTTTCAGCAACTTTCAGAAGACTGTTATAATTGTGGACAGATTGGTACTTTACCTGTGATGAACATGAGTCGGGAGAAAACAACAGAGGAAGATGAAGTAGCAAGTGAAGATCACCTGTTAGTGTCTAGAAGATCCGGAAGGGGGGTGCATTGCTGAGGGAATCGATTAGAGAAGAAGAGAAAATAGCTAACAACTGAAGTTAGGGAATCAATGGAGCTCTGCTATAAAAATCAAAGAGAAATCAAAATAGACATACTAATATTAGAAGAAACTGTTATGGCAGTGTTGGGAAGAGATGCATTGTTTAAATTGAATTGTACAATAAGATGTACACTAGACGACTGGGTTTTTGGGAATCTGGGAATCATTTGCTTAAAAAGATAATATCATAGGAAGGATGATAATCTATTGTTCTGTCTATTAGACAATCTGTCTGGAAAAATAAAGTTAAAAGGGGTGACTATTATTCTGGGTTACATTCTTACACTAAGGGATTTCAGGCTAGGCTAAAAGGTGTTTAGTCGTTTTGCCAAGTCTGTGTGTAATGAGTCAGAAGCAGGTGGGGAACTTTCCCAATCACATATTCTAAACATTTGGTGGTAAGGGATTTTGTGGAAAATCAGGGGGAAAAGTTGTAAATGTTATGAGAGAAAAGATTAGATTAAAATAAGTTAGGAGTAGATTAGGGTTGAAGGAACTCTGAGACAGTAAGCTAAGTTTCAAAGTTAGTAGTAAGACAGAGAGAGAACAGTGAGGAAGGACATTTTAAAGTTTAGTGGGAAGATATGGTAGGAGTTTAGATCGGTTAGGAGCAGATGCATTGAGAAAGTATGTGTTGCTGAATGATAAGAGAAGATTGAGGGTGATTGAGTATCTATATTTACAGTTTCCAGCAGGAAGATCAAGGTAATTATAGGTGTATTTGGGTAATCAAAAGTTTGAAAGTCAGGAATTAGAGAAAGGACTGAGATTTGGGGAAAAGGTGACACTAGTGGTGATAGATGGAAGTACAAGCAAAGACAACTTTTTTTCTTTGGGGAAAACTAGGAGCAACAATAAGGACATTAACACTTCAGTCTATTATAACAACAGTGAGAAGCAATTTAACTCTTTCAACATTGATAGGTATTAAAGCCATAAATATATCGCATTTGGTTATAAGGGAACCAATACAGCACCAATTTTAGGGGAAAGAATAATTATTAGGGTTAGGATGGGGACGTTCCTCCCATATAGAGAGATAATTATGGAGAATAAGTATTGTTATCAAGACCAAGAGTAGAAGCTGTTGCACCTAGTCAAAGGAGGGATAGTTTGTACAACGATATGAAGTGGAAGAGGTTAGGAGTGACTGTTCACTTATGTTGCGTAATGTTACAGAGAAAGGTCAGGGAGAATATATGTGTACTTATCTAGTGCAAGCATTAAAATTTGTTCCGGTTAAGAATTATTGGTTAAAGGGCTATGTAATTCATAAAGTAACGCTTATAATGGAAGAGTTAAGGTTTGTAGCCTCCACAGTCATTGAGGGAGTTCAGGAGGAGTAGATTACAGTAGTCACTCCAACAGTAGATAATACACAGAGGATAATGGGAACTTTTGCACTAGAAGTAATTAGGGTTGATACAGCAATTAAGTCAACTACTTTAATGGTAACTTTGGAAGGGGTTAGTGATACGATGGCAATAGCAAAAGAGGGAGTATGACATCGACAACAACTTTTCTGAAATTAAATGGGGAATTCTAGACTCATGGGTTATGTTACGGATGGAGAGTGCTGTCAAGGATAGTACGAATAGGGTTAAAATAGGAGAACAGATAGTAGTAGAGAGAATATAGATTCAGCATGGAGGACAGGATGAGATCTTTGATTTTGATGACAGACAAGGAGAGGTATCTGATCAGTACCGCTCGTTCTTCTGTTGTGGAAATTAGAGATAGATTAACTCATTCTGTAAGATCAGTGAGGAATCTTGAGGGTCCATGTCTGTTGAGAATTCCAGCACCAAACATGTTAGACGGTCGCGCAGCCTCTATCAGGTGTGGGTCAGTCTTATGCTTTGGCATGACTGTGGTATTAGCAACAGTCATTGACAGATAAAATAATGTCGTTGTCAGAACAGTGGTTTAAGCCTAGGTTTAAGTGTTCTTGGTTAAATGAATTACCCTATGGGAATTGTTAAATGGGAAAGGAAAATCAGGTAACAACGGAACCCTGAAGTATTCAGGTGAAACATTGAGGGCTAAAAGTTGTTTTTGTTCTAATAAAACATATGAGGTAAAGGGTATGTTTATGGGAATATCAGATTGTGATGATTATATGATGACTTTGGATAAGCATGAACATAAGGTTAGAGATGACAAATATAATGTAATTTTTATGGACCAGTTAGTAAGAACAGCAGGACTTTGAGGGTTAAAATATTAGCTTTTGCCTGACAATGTGACTATGGGGAATTTTAGAGATATTTAGAGGGTTTGTGGTGATAAAGTATATATATTCTTACATTATGGATGGATAGGATTTTGTTACATGTCAACATTGAAGCTTCCATATGAGGTTTCTACCATTATAAGAGGGGTAGCACCGGACACAGAAATCTGAAGCTATATTTGAAATTGGATGAAAGAGACATGGCGACATGTCATAGTCTTCAAGCCTATCATTGAAGGATGAATTTAAGGGAGAAGGGGGGATTTACTTTATTCATGGTATGGTGTAACATTTGGGAAGATCATATTGATAAATATTAGTTATACTTTGAGTCGAGATAGTTCAGATAATATCACTGGGGTTATAGATGCATTGAAGGAAATAAGGGATGCATTTGGAAGACTTGGTTGCAAAATCAGTTAGGCCCAGCAGGGGCAGTGATGGGTCAGATTTTAGTTTCAGCTTTGATAACACTGTGTGATGTTTGTAATTTGTTACTGACCTTTGAGAAAGCTAAGATAGGTTGGAGAGTGCCTGGAGACAACACTCAGATGCCGGTGTTGACTGTTCCTGATCTGGATAAAGATGGACCAGTGGAACTGAATGGATAAATATCATTTTTTGATTATTTTATCATTTTTCAAAGTTTTTTTTTTTTTTCAATATTGGGGTGATGTTGGTATGATTTATGAATCAAAGGGGGGAATAGGTTTATGTGATTCATGCATCATTTATATATCATTGTTATATTCCTAGTGGATATTGATGTTTAATTTGAAAGGGTTGTTTTGCAAAAGATACTGTTTGGTCGTTTCTTTTCTTTTCATTCCAGAAGCATTTGGGGGAACATGTGGAGATTTAAATACTCAAACAAAGACAATATGAAGGGACAATATGACTGGAGGAGATGAAACAAGGAGGGTGTGGCCGATTCCATCATCAACAATCCATTGGAAGTCGAGACTACAGGGAGATGAAGTGTAGTGGACTACATTCCAGTGTCTGCAATGAAATATAGACATGTGTAATACATAATTGTGTCATATTCTTAGGGATTAATTTTTGTAGAATGATGTTTGATGTTATTGAATACATGTGAGGATCTTAGATGTTTTTGTTTATTTCGTGAATGTTTAGGGACAGAGAGGCTAGGAAGGGAGAGTTCCACTTTTGGGTCCAATGGGTTGACCAGCCTTTAGAGTGGATATTTATTGGATAGGATTTTGTTTGCAGGGGCTTACATGTGTATTTAATTGCATCATAGTTT